>NW_024412444.1:1350275-1358512 GCF_014898765.1 Herpailurus yagouaroundi
CCCCCCCCCCCCCCGCCACTCATGAGTGCATGCACACACACTCTCTTTCAAAATAAATAAACTTAAAAAAAAAAAAAGAATATGATATAAAGAATAGCGACCATGATTGTTGTTGAGATAATGTTGGTGGTAATGATGATGATGTCAGCATTGTTCTTTTTTTTTTTTTTAATTTTTTTTTTCAACGTTTATTTATTTTTGGGGCAGAGAGAGACAGAGCATGAACGGGGGAGGAGCAGAGAGAGAGGGAGACACAGAATCGGAAACAGGCTCCAGGCTCTGAGCCATCAGCCCAGAGCCCGACGCGGGGCTCGAACTCCCGGACTGCGAGATCGTGACCTGGCTGAAGTCGGACGCTTAACCGACTGCGCCACCCAGGCGCCCCAGCATTGTTCTTTTTAAACTAAAATCTATATCAAATAATCCTTCCAAAGAAGAATATTTCTAATGAATAGAGCTTTGGCTGAATCATTCAATTATAAAATTATTAAAAGTAGAATTACTGTGCGGTTACATAATGATTGAATTTGCTTAATAGTTGCCCTTCTTTTATTTATTCATAAAAATTGGATCTTTAGTTCTAAATATATATATCAAAAGATAGAGGAAGTATGCATGGAAACTTAATGGAAATGGTGATTTATATATCTATAATTTAGGATATATGAATATACATATATTCATATAAGGAGTTATATGAAATGGAAGTATAATATAGCTAAAAAAAATCATTTTGACTACATTATTATAAAAAATAATTATGTCAATACTTTGTGTCAATAAAACAGGTAAACTAGAGAGCTATTATATTTAATCAGGAAACGGGAAATTTTAAGAAGCAGCAGTTAATTATTGTCATTAGCCGGATTGGTAACAATTCATTTGTCCTAGATTGGTTTAATCGCAAACATCAAATCCTCTCCTCAGTAAGAGTACATGATTGTATGCTAACAAGGAATTGAAGAGTTTTAGACACAATGTCAACTGCATTTACCTTCACTTTTGGTGAGAGAAATGCCAGGCATAGATCCGTGAGAGAAAAGTCTGCATTAACTTACGTTTTTCTAGAAGTTTTTCTGAAACTTTGTTTCAATTAGTTACAGTAAAGCAGGCAATATTTAAACCTACTCTTTATTTACAAAGTAACAACAGTATCCTCTAAGGTTCTGTCTCAAAGAATAATAAGCTGGTAAAGAATCACATGTGTAATGATAAAATACATCCTTCATCACTGGTATCATTTAGTTGGAGGAATTGTCTTCTCACATGATAGATTTTGTAGAACCTCAATATATAAAAGAAACTATAGCAATTTTTTATTAGCTTCAGTTAATTTCATGTTCAAATATATGTTTTCTTATTAAAGCCCATCAATAAGAAGGCAGTTTGGATCAAATAAAATATTTAAAATAAGATTATTGCCAATCTTGGGGTCTCATTCTCTGTGTTTGTATCTTTATATATGGATTGCTATGAATATTAGGATAAACCATAAGATCTTCTTAATTTGACCAATTTTAATCGGCAAAAAAGAAAACATCGCATCACGCTAATGGTTATAATTGTGCTTGTGTTTCTTTAACATCTCCACTTGTGCTCTTTCCATTCCCTTTAATTTATAGCATCCAGAAATTTGAAATAGAAATACAGTCAAATTTGCTTCAAGGTTTAATCACTAACAATATCAAGAATTTGCTCACACATGCTATCCTGAGAGCAAGAGTCATACCACAAAAACTGAGTGATTTATTGAAGGTTCTGACTCTCACTAAAAGAAACTCTAACAGATGTCTATCAAACAGAAGGAAAATTTTATCACATGGAAGGGCTGAGTTGCAAGAAGGTGAATAAAAAATCACTAACAGTAAAGAATATAATAATATTGTCTAATTTGGGAGGGATTAAAACTCACACATAAAAAATGGTAATATGTACGTTGTAAGGGAGATGATCTGAGTAAAATGCTCTAAGTTCTTATTATTCTGCAGTGTGATAAAGATACTGGTTAACTTCAGGTGTCATTAAGAGAGGCATGTTACAATAGCTTGGATCATTACTATAATAATAGATATATGACCTAGAAGTTCCAAAAAAATCAAGGGTTAAAATGGAACTAAGGAAACAAAATTTCATAAATCTAAAATAAGAGAAAAAAGGGGGTGGGGTAGAGAAAGAAAAGCAAGACCTACAGAGCATAAATAAGATGACAGCAATCAACACAAATATACTAGAAATCACATGAATGTAAATGGGCTTAACTCTCTAGCAAATTCTCCAGTCTACTTATACAAAACTGCCTGTTTTTGACAACTTCAGCATCTGCCATTTTTCGGAGATACATCTTTTTTTTTTTAATTTTTTTTAACGTTTATTTATTTTTGAGACAGAGAGAGACAGAGCATGAACGGGGGAGGGTCAGAGAGAGAGGGAGACACAGAATCTGAAGCAGGCCCCGGGCTCTGAGCTGTCAGCACAGAGCCCAACGCAGGGCTCGAACTCACAGACTGTGAGATCATGACCCGAGCTGAAGTCAGACGCTCAACCGACTGAGCCACCCAGGTGCCCCCGGAGATACATCTTAATATAAAGATTCAGAACGGTTAAGAGATAAAGGACATACCGGGTAAATAGTAACTCAATGACAATGGGTATAGAAGTAATCATATCAGACAAAATAGACCTTAGGACAAAAATAATTCATTCCACTAGTAATCATTTGATACTAACCATAATAACAATTTAATTCACTAAGAAGGTAGACAGTTCTAAACTAGTATAAACCTAAAACCATAACCTCAAAATACATAAAGTAGAAAATGACAACTACAAGATGAAAAATAAGCAAATTCACCATCAGAGAAGAAAGATGATGTACCTTTTGTCCAAGCAGAAAAAGACTTAGCAAAAATATAGAAAAGTCAAACAACAAAATTAGCAAGCTTGATCTCATAAGCTCAATATCTACACGGTTTTCTGGAATCCCTGCCGTCCTTTACAGAAGAAGGGGTTAAACCCATAGCACAGCTTCCTCTTTTTATGAATTCAGGAGTGCATCTAGTCCTCTGCTTACAGAGGCTATAGGAGAAGTATGGAAATGATAAAGACACGGTCAGCTCTTAACACGCCTTACGTGGATACCTTTGGCTGACTTCCTTTTGAACAAAGGGGTTCATAGGCCCTAGTTCCATGACAACAAGCAAAGTCCAATGCTACATTCTATCATGCTTGAAATACAATTGCTGAAGCTATCCCAAATGGACCGTGCTCTTGCATATGACCCTGTTGTCACCACACTGTGTGCCATTCTGTTCTTAGGAGAACTGTACCAAAGAAACCACTGCCATTTCTTTGAGCTTGTACTCACCTGCCTGGTTTTAAAAGAGCAGACAAGCGCGCTTTGGAATTTTAATCCAATGACACTTTAGAATTAATCCCAAATCATTAACATGTTCTCGGGATTTCAAACATTGCATATGCACAGAAGGAGGGTGTGTAGGCCAGAGGGTGGAGGTGAGATTCCAATGTCTGGAGGAAAGGACTGGTTAACCTGGTCACCATAGTTCAATGTTAGGAATTTTAATGTGTTCCCAGGAATTATGAGAATGTATGTTGGTTTTTATTAATTTGTTAGGTAGCTAAAAACACAGTTATAAACAAAATCAGAATTAAATATACGAGGAACCCTGCAGCACTCAGCAGACCACAGGTAAGGCAACCAGCAGCCTAGGATATGGAGAATTGCTACGCGGATACTTAGACACAGAGGAAAAGCAAAATACGCTTACTTTGGGTACTTCTTTCTAATGAGCTAATTTCGGCCATCCTGCATTTATTCATCATGCTTGTCACTGTGAGGTCATATCCCTGCCACCAACTATGTAATTCAAGAACGAGCACAGATAACAAACACCTGGTTGGTAACCAGTGTAAGTACTATGCATGATAAAAGTTCCTGCCAACATTTATTCACTGACTGTTTTATTAATTCAACTAATAGTTTTCAAGCTTCTACCAAGTGTCAGGCACCCTGCCAGACCCTGGGGATGCAATATTGACCAAAACAGACAAGATTCCTGCTTTCACGGAGCCTACATCCTAAAGCGGGAGGTAGGCAAAGCCAGGAAAAGGAGTGAGTGAGAGTTTCAAAGGGTCAAATTCCTTCAAGAAAATAAAACAAGACTGTATGTTAGATGCAGTTTTGCAACTTTAGGACTACAGATATATTGTGCCAGACAATTACTTGCTGTGGGGGTTGGGCTGTACATCGTTTGGTAACATCCCTGGCTTGTACCCGCGAAATACCAATAGCACCTTCTCAGTTGTGACAACCATCAATGCCTCCAGACATCGCCAAGTATCTCCTAGGGGTGCAAAATCACCTCCAGCTGAGAACCAGTGCAAGAGTGACCGGAATGGAAGTGGGTTTTTGTATGGTCTGGTTTGGCCCCTTCTTGGGTGCTCAGGGAAGGCCTCTTTGAGGGCTTGAAAATGAAGAGGGGGAAAAAAGATGAGAAAACGATTTTGGAAGAAAGCTTTCCAGGCGGAGCTGAACAGTGAGTACTGAGATGAAAAGGTGACAATCGACTTGGAATCCTAAAGGAACGGACAGAAGGCTTGGGCACCTAAAGCAGAGAAGCAGGAAATGGTCTCAGAGACGCAGGCAAGAGCAGATCACAAGATCACATAGATCCTTACAGGCCAGAGTAGAGGGGTCACATTTTTTTTTTTCAGGGTGATGAGAAGTTTAGATGAAGGGGAGGATTTCTGATTAATTGTGAAGAAAAACATGTTTCTAGCTAGCCCTTTAAAGATGGAGAGGCCTGGATTTTTACAGTCTGAGATGAGAGAGTGTTCCAGGTATGGGTAAGGGATCAGAGATGAGAACATGTGGCTGGGCTGGGGCGAGGGATGAACACAATTCCAGAATTGTGAGAAGTGGAGAATCTAATGTAGGAGGAAGGGATTTTTGAGGGGTATCTTCTACCAAACACTTCTGGAATAACAGCTAAGAGGAACTCTGAAGGAGAGTGTGTTTTATGCAACATATTGGCAGCAGCTGTGAGCTGTGGGACCCACAGTGTGTATGTGGACTCTGGCTCAGCCCCAAACATGCCCCTTTAGGGAGGGAGGGCCCAAAGCCAAGGGCAGGCCGGACTACCCAGCAGGAGCCAGAAACTAACAACCCAGGGACAGGTGACTACCATCACAAAGATGTAAATGTCTTGATTCTAAAATATTCTTGCTTGGAGGTTTAGAGAGTCAACTCTTTGAGACCAAGGGAGACAAGGATAATAACTTTAGCCCTTTATTCCAACTTCCTCACTGTTGTATTATCACTACCATTTTTTAGGTAATGGCACATGTAAGGCATTATTCTAAGTGTTGTCCATCAATTTTCTCATTTAATCTTCTGAACAATCCTATCAGGTAGGTTCTCTTAGTTTCATCATTTAAGAAAAAAGGGCACCAGAGCCTAGAGATGCTCTGGTACTTGCCCATGGAATCTGAAGCCTAAGCAATCTGACTCAAATCCAAACTTTTAAACACTGCATAATACTCAGGTAAAGCAATCCATATGATATGCAGCTCAGACGAAGCAAATGACAAAGATGAAATCACTTGCCGAAGGTCACACCCAGCTAATGTCTGTCTGAGAAATAATTAATGATAAATTTCTAGTATTTGAACACTGACTCGTTTGTTATTTTTCTAAGCACTGTGTATGAATTCTTGTTTAGTCTTCATAAAAACTATAAGAAAGGTCTTATTAGTTGTCTCATTTTATAGATGAGAAGCCTTATGTCTAGAGATCTTGTCACTTGTCCAAAGTCACCCAACCAGCAAATTGTGGAAATGAGACAGCAATTTAGGTGGTCAAATGCCTGAGCCTTCACCCCTAACACTGAATCCCAGAACCCAGTTCTCTTCCTGCAAGAAGAGACTATTTTAGAAACTCTTGCCGTCTTACTTGGTAAAAATGTGCGTGTGTGATTTACAATAATGTAACACCACTGAAAAGAATTTTGCAAACAAGAACATCTGATAGCACAGTCCCTTGGAAAGCGTTGTGCAGACATTTTACAAAAAATATGTTAAATTCGTTTATCAGTTCATCTCACATGATACCTTAATTTCCAAATAAGTTTATGAAAAAGGACAATGGTGCATTGATTCTGCATTCTCTCATTAGAGTCCCAGGAGGTACTGTTCTGGAATCTGTGTGTTTGTCTGACTTCCAGGGGCTGACATAGGAATGCCAGTCTGCTGCTATCCATGCACTGCCCATTTCCCATGGCACCAGTGTGACATAAGAGAATGACCCAATCTGTTGGTGATGTAATCTGTTGATAAGTATGTTCTCAAGCAAGAAAACTGGAGGTATTCAAAGGCATCCATGGAGCAGTGAAAGAAAATCAATATTTGGCATCAGAACTTTGAGATTTGAGTCCAACTGTACCATTTAAAAGCTCTGTGGCCTTGGGCAAGTCACTATAACTGCTCTGAGATTAGAGCTCTTCATTACGCAGGAGGCAACCTAATCCTGACCCTGGCTACCAGACAGGTTGCAACGTAGATCAATAAGACGATTTGTGCACAGGTGGTTTATGAACTGTGGGATGCTCTGACAATAAAGGGAGACATTCATAATAGAGATGTCAAATAGCTAGTTACAAGGCTGACTGTTTACCGAACTAGGGATAGTGTGTCTCTTTTCTATTGTTAGGTCTTTTTGACAACGGCAGCGTGACGAAACAAAGCCAGCTCAAGTCTATGTGTTCTGGAGCTAGAGGAGGGATGAGGTCAATGGGAACAAGATATTTATCCTTGAGGCAGCTGCTCAAGACAGAAACTAAAAATTCCCAGTATTTTAAGGCACTAAGTCTAACCCGACTAGGTAAAATTTGAGTGAGATAAACCTTGCAGACCCAGGAACAACTCTCTTTTAAAATGTTCAATACCGATAATAATAATGATTACAGTCGTGGTATTTCATATATGAGTGAACTACTTGAATAATTACTATTTAAAAAAAAAATTTTTTTTTTAACGTTTATTTATTTTTGAGACAGAGAGAGACAGAGCATGAACAGGGGAGGGTCAGAGAGAGGGAGACACAGAATCTGAAACAGGCTCCAGGCTCTGAGCTGTCAGCACAGAGCCCGAAGTGGGGCTCCAACTCACGGACCATGAGATAATGACCTGAGCCGAAGTCGGACGCTTAACCGACCGAGCCACCCAGGCGCCCCGAATAATTACTATTTTTTTTTAATTTTTTTTTTCAACGTTTATTTATTTTTGGGACAGAGAGAGACACAGCAACGGGGGAGGGGCAGAGAGAGAGGGAGACACAGAATCGGAAACAGGCTCCAGGCTCTGAGCCATCAGCCCAGGGCCCGACGCGGGGGCTCGAACTCACGGACCGCGAGATCGTGACCTGGCTGAAGTCGGACGCTTAACCGACTACGCCACCCAGGAGCCCCTTTATCCTCGTTTTAAAGACAAGGACATGCAGGTAAAGAGAAGTTAAGAAACGGTCCCCAAATCCTACAGCTAGTAAATGGCAGAGTCAAGATTCCAGGATAGACAGTGGGACTCCAGGAACTATACAATTTGCCAGTACATTCTAATCACTGCTTAAATCCTGGGCCATCAGCACTGCAATTAAAATGGGACTAGTTTCAAAGTGTTGAATATGTCCGGGTTCCTATACCATGACACTTAAAAAATGTATGAATTTTGTTTTATTTATATCATGAAATACTTGCTTTGTACAAGGCACCTAGTAAAATGAACACATATGAACCCACCACCCAAGAATGAGAATATTACCAATATCTTTGTGTGATCCTTTCTGTATCAACTTTCCCCCTCTTCCCTGAAGGTTACCATTATCTAGAATTTTATATTTATCATTCTCTTGTTTTATAAAAAAATTATATTGATCGGATATATCAAATAGTTTTTGCTTGGTTGAACCCTCAACTGTGCTATCACGTGTACCTATAGTTATGTCATGTTTTAAATTGTTGTATAATAGTGAATTTCGTGAATGTATCACAATGTATATATTATCCCACCAATGAATACTGGGCTATTTCTAATGTTATTCTATTAAAAATAAGGCTTTTGTGAACAATCTCACTAGTAATGTATGAAAGTTTGTATTATGTTACATTCATTTTATTTTATTTTATTTTATTTTATTTTATTTTATTTTATTTTATTTTATTTTATTT
>NW_024412444.1:1358522-1389437 GCF_014898765.1 Herpailurus yagouaroundi
TTTATTTTATTTTATTTTATTTTATTTTATTTTATTTTATTTTATTTATTCCTTAACCTACAGTGATGTGTTAATTTTAGGTGTACAAATTAGTGATTCCACAATTCCATGCATCACCTAGCGCTCATCCCAGCGAGTTGTGCTCCTAAATATCCATCACCCATTTCACTCCCATCTGGCCACCATTCATTTGTTCTCTATAATTAAGAATCTGTTTCTTGGTTAGTGCGTGCCTCTCCCTTTTTTTCCTGTGGTCATTTCCTTCTTTTTCTTAAATGCCACATAGGAGTGATATCATGGTATTTGTCTTTCTTTGACTGACTTATTTTGCTTAACATTATGCTCTCTAGTTCCATTCAGATCATTTCAAATGGCAACATAACTTTTTTATGGCTGAATAATATTCCTTTGTGTATATATACATATATGTGTGTGTGTATATAAGCACACACATACACACCACATCTTCCTAATCCACTTATTTATTGATGGACATTTGGGCTGTTCCCATAGTTTGGCTATTGTTGATAATGTTGCTATAAACATTGGGGTGTATGTATCCCTTTGAACTAGTGTTTTGTATATTTTAGGAAAATACCCAGTAGCGTTGACTGCTGCACCATTGGGTAGTTCCATTTTTAACTTTTTCAGGAAACTCCATACTGTTTTCCATAATGGCTGCACCAGTTTGTATTTCTACCAACAGTGTAAGAGAGTTCCTATTCACATCCTCTCCAACACTTTTTGTCTCTTGTGTTTTTGATTTTAGCCATTCTGACTAGTGTGAGATGATATCTCATTGTAGTTTTGATTTGTATTTCCCTGATGATGAGTGATGTTGAGCATCTTTTCATGTGTATCAGCCATCTGGATGTGTTTTTGGAGAACTGCCTCTTCATGTCTTCTGCCCATTTTACAATTGGATTATTTGTTTTCTTCAAGTTGAGTTTTATCAGTTCTTTATACACTTTGGATACTAATCCTTTATCAGATATGTTAGGTACAAATATCTTCTCCCATTCAGTGGTTGCCTTTTAATTTTCTTGATTATACCTTCACTATGCAGAAGCTTTTTATTTTGATGTAGTCCCAAATGTTTACTTTTGCTTTTATTTTCCTTGCCTTATGAGATGTATCTAGAAAAAGGTTTTTGGCTTTCAGCTTTGAGGAGGCAACGGTGCAACAGTCTTCAATCATCCCAAATCTGGGTTCATCTGACACCAACCGCTGACACCAACTACCTCCCACACGCCTCCTAAGCTCGACCCCAACTAGATCAAAGTCATATACCTGAGATGCACCGGTGGCAAAGTCAGTGCCACGTCTGCTCTGGCCCTGAAGATTGGCCACTGGGTCTGTCTCCAAAAAATGTTGGTGATGACATTGCCAAGGCAACAGGTGACTGGAAAGGTCTGAGAATTACAGTGAACCCGACCATTCATAACCAGACAGGCCCAGATTGAAGTGGTACCTTCTGTCTCTGCCCTGATTATCAAAGCCCTCAAGGAGCTGCCAAGAGACAGAAAGAAGCAGAAAAACATTAAACACAGTGGAAGTATCATTTTTGATGAGACTGTCAACATTGCCCAACAGATGCGGGATCAACCTTTAGGCAGGGAACTCTCTGGAACCATTATAGAGATTCTGGGGACCGCCTAGTCCATGGGCTACGATGTTGATGGCGGCCACCCTCATGACATCATAGATGACATCAATAATGGTGCAGTGGAATGTCCACCTAGTTAAGAATGACAAAAGGAAAATATTTTAATAAAGGATCATTTGACAACCAAAAAAAAAAAAAAAAAGGAAGGAAGGAAGGAAGGAAGGAAGGAAGGAAGAAAGAAAGAAGGAAAAAAGAAAAATGTTGCTACAGCCTACGTCAGCAACATTACTGACTGTACTCTCTTCCAAGATGTTTATGGTTTCAGGTTTCATGTTTAGGCCTTTAATCCACATCGTGATTATAATCTTGAGATTATAGTCTTGAGATTATTTTTGTGTAGGGTGTAAGAAAGTAGTCCAGCTTCATTCTTTTGCATATTTCTGTCCAGTTTTTCCAGCACCATTTGTTGAAGAGACTGTTCTTTTCCTCTTGGATATCCTTTTCTGTTTTGTGGAAGACTCCTGACTATATAATTGTGTATTTTTTCTGGTTTTTTAATTCTGATCCATTGATCTATGTGTCTATTTTTGTGCCAGTACCATACTGTTTTGCTTACTACAGCTTTGCAATGTAACTCGAAGTCTGGGATTGTGATGCCTCCAGCTTTTCTTTTCTTTTTCAAGATTCGTCTAATTGGGGTCTTTGCAGTTCCATACAAATTTTATAATTGTTGGTTGTAGTCACGTGAAAAATGCTGTTGGTGTTTTAACAGGGATTGCATGAAATCTGTAGATTGCTTTGGGAAGTATAGCCATTTTAACAATATTTTTTCTTCCAATCCAGGAGCATGAAATGTCTTTGCATTTCTTTGTGTTATCTTCAATTTCTTTTATCAATGTTTTAAAGTTTTCAGAGTACAGGTCTTTCACCTCTTTGGTTAAGTTTATTCCTAGATATCTCATATTATGCTACATTCTTATGAATATTTGGTATTGTCAGATATAATCATAAGTAAAATAATATTTTATTATGATGTTAATTTGAATTTCTCTGCTTAATAACAAGGTTTGGCACATTTCCATTAGGCAATCTACCATATATGTTTTATCTTTTGTGAACTGCATATCATGACCCTAGTCAATTTTTCTATTGAGTTATTTATCTTTCTTATTGATTCCTATCAGCTATTTATATATTATATATAGTGTAATTATATAAAGTTGTCCATTATATTACTCACACCTTCTCTCAGTTTTTGTGTTGTCTTTTCATTCTCTTTACAGTGAATAGTCAAAAGATTTATCAGTCTTTTCCTTCATAGTTGTACTGAGTTGAATAGTGCCCCCCAAATTCATGTCTACTAAGAACCTGTGAATGTGACCTCAGATAGGGTCTTTCTGGATATAATCAAATTAAGATGAGGTCACACTGGATTAGGATGGGCCCTAAACAAATCACTGGTTTTCTTATAAGACGAAAAATTAGACACAGAGAGAGAGGAGACACAGGGAAGAAGACTACATGACAACAGAGGTAGACACTGGAATGCTGCCATGGAAAGCCAAGGAACGCCAAGGATTGCCAGCAACCACCAGAAACTGGAAGGAACAAGAAAGAATTCTTCCCTAGAAGTTTCAGAAGGCACATGGCCCTGCAGACATCATGATTTCAAAATTCTAGATTCCAAAACTGCCAAAAAATAAATTTCTATGCTGTAAGCAATCCAGGATGTGGTAATTTGTTATAGCAGCCCTGAGAAGCTAATATAATGGTTAACAACTTTTGTTTTAAGAATTTCTTTTAGGGGCGCCTGGGTGGCTCAGTCAGTTGAGCGTCTGGCTTCGGCTCAGGTCATGATCTCACAGTTTGTGGGTTCGAGCCCTGCATCAGGCTCTGTGCTGACAGCTTAGAGCCTGGAGCCTGTTTCTGATTCTGTGTCTCCCTCTCTCTCTGCTCCTCCCCTGTTCATGCTCTCTCTTTCTCTCCTTCAAAAATAAATAAAAACATTTAAAAAAAATGTTTTTTTTAAATCCTAGAGCTATGAAGATACCCTATATATTATTTTCTAAAACTTTAAATACTGCCTCCACATTTAAGTTTTTCATCCATAAAATACTGACTTTGTTTATGGGCATGTGTAGGAATCCCATATTATTGGGTTTTTTGCTTTGCTCTGTTTGGTTTTGTTTTTCTGTTTGGATAATGTACTGTCCCAGCACCATTAACTGAAAGGTTTATCTTTGCTCCATTAATTTTCAAAGGCTCCACCATATGTGAAATTGC
Organism: Herpailurus yagouaroundi; assembly: GCF_014898765.1. Taxonomy (NCBI): domain Eukaryota; kingdom Metazoa; phylum Chordata; class Mammalia; order Carnivora; family Felidae; genus Herpailurus; species Herpailurus yagouaroundi. The sequence goes on from NW_024412444.1 coordinate 1,362,412, forward strand.
CATAAAAGTTTGGGCTTCTTTTGGTGCTCTTCTGAGTCTATTCATTGGTTACTTTGCCTATCATACTATTCTAGGCTCACTATTGTAAATTTATTATCATTCTTCCTATCTAGTAGAGTTAATACTTTCACAATTCTCTTTTTTTTTCTTTACAAGTCTCTTGGTTATTCTTGGGTATATGATCTTCCATTAAAATTTAAAATAAGCTTGTAAAGCTTTTCTTAGAAGTCCGTTGAGATTTGGATTAAAATTTCATTTAACCTATAGATCACTTGGGAGAATTAACATTTTTACAATATTAAGCTTATCTATTTATAAAAATAGTTATATATTTTTATTTACATTTTAAAATAAATTAATAACACATTTCAATTTTCTCCAGATAAGTCTTGTACATTTATTGTTGAATTCATTCCTAGGTGCCTTCCATTCTTTGTTGCTAACGTAATATTTTCCTTTCAAAATTATATTTTATAAATTTTTGGTTGGTGTATATACATGCAAACTTTTATTGGTGGTATTATACCCACCTTGCTAAATTTTGTCATTATATTTACATGCCAAAAATGATGACAGCACGGTTTCTTCTTCTGCAACATTTATACTCTTCATTCTTTTTTTCATGTGTATTTATTTATTTTGAGAGAGAGAGAGAGAGTGTGTGTGTGTGTGAGCAGGAAAGGGGCAGAGAGAGAAAGGGAGACAGAGAGAATCCCAACCAGGCTGGTTACTGTCAGTGCAGAGCCCAATGTGGGGCTCGCTCGAACTCGCAAACCCTAAGATCATGACCTGAGCTGAAATCGAGAGTCAGACGCTTAACAAAATGAGCCACCCAGGCACCCAACCCTTATACTCTTCGTATCTTTACCTCTCCTTGCTTCTCTGTCTGCGACCTCCAGTATAAGGTTATGTATAAGCAGTAAAATTGGACACCTTTGTCTTGTTTCCTAATTTTAAATTTAATGCTTCTACTGTTTTACAATTAAGAATTATGTTTGCTGTAGACTTTTGTGGGGTTTTTGTACTCTAAGAGATTAAAAAATTTCCTTCTGTTCATAGTTTGCCAAAAGTTTTATTGCAAATGAGGGTAGAATGTATTAAATGATTATTTGATATCTATTGAAATCATGTGTGTTTTATCCTTAAACACACTAGTGTGGAAAATTAAAGATTTTTTAAATCAGTGAAGTATGACTGACTTACAAAAAGTTACATATTTCAAGCATACAGCTTGATGAGTTTGTAGGTAAGTATACATCTGTGAAACCATAACTACAATCTATGCTAGAAACATCTATCACTTCCAAAAGTTTCTTCCCATCTTCTTTACCAGTGTTTTATATGTGACAAAAACACTACACATAAGATGTATTCTCTTAGCAAATTTTTAATTACACAATAGAGCATCATTAACTATAGGGACTGTGATGTACTCAAGATCTTTAGCACCTATTAATGTAGCACAATGGAAATTTTCATTTTTGACTAATACTTTTGACTAATACTTCTGTTTCTTGCCTCTTCCCCCAGCTCCTGACAACCACCATGCCACTCTCTGCTTTTCTTGAATTTGACAATTTTAAATTCCATATGTAAGGGGTATTATGTAGCAGTTGGCCTTCTGTGTCTGACTTATTTCACTTAGCATGTAAGGAAATAAGGTTCATCCATGTTGTCACAATTGGCAGGATTTCTTTCTAAGGCTAACTAGTACTCCTTTGTAGGAACATGTCACATTTTCTTTATCCATTTATCTGTTAATGGACACTTAGTTTGCCCCTCACCCCCGTCTTGACAATTGCGAATAATGCTGCAATGAACACGGGAGGGTGGATATCTTTTAAAGATTCCAATTTCAATTCCTTTGGATGAATACCGGAAGTGAAATTGCTGTACCATCTGGTAATTACATTTAATATTTTTTTAGTAATTTCTGCACTGCTTTCTATAGTGGCTGCACCAATTTGTCGTCCCACCAACACTGTACAAGAGTTCCCTTTTCTCCACATCCTTGCCAACATTTACTTTTGCTTATGAAGTAATAGCCATCCTAAGAACCGTAAGGGGATATTTATTGTGATTGTGATTTGCGTTTCCTTGGTGATTAGTGATGTTGAGCACCTTTTCACGTACTCGGTCATTTGTATGTCTTCTTTGAAGAAATGTCTATTCAGTTTCTTTGTCCAGTTTTTAATCAGGTTATTTGGTTTTTTGTTTTTGTTTTCTTGCTATTTACTTGTTTGAGTTCTTTATATATTTTGGATATTACCCCCTTATCAGATTTATGGTTTGTGAGTATTTTTACCCATCCTATAGGTTGTCTTTTCACTTTGTTGATGTTGTCTTTTGCTGTGCAGAAGCTTTTTAGTTTGATGTAGCTTATTTTTTATTTTGTTGCTTGTGCTTTAGGTGTCAAATCCAAAAAAAAAAAAATCGTGACCAAGACCCATGTCAAGGATCTTCCTATGTTTCTTTCTTTCTTCCTATGTTTCTTCCAGAAATTTCATGGTTTCAGGTCATATATTTAAGTCTTTAACCAATGCATAGTTAATTTTTGTGAGTGGTGTAAGATATGGGTACAGTTTCATTCTTTTGTATATGAATATCCAATTATTCCAACACCTACTATTGAAAAGACTGTCTTCTCCATTCAGTATTCCTGGCTCCCTTGTCAGGTGACTGTATATGCGTGGCTTTACTTCTGAGCTCTCAATTCTGTTCCATTGATCTATTTGTCTGTTTTTATGACAATACCATACTGTTTTGATTACTACAGTTTATAGTATAGCTTGAAATAAGGAAGTAATAATGCCTCCTACTTGGTTCTTCTTCCTCAGGATTCCTTTGGCTATTCAGGGCCATATGTGGTTCTATACAAATCTTTATATTCTTTTTTTCTGTTTCCGTAAAAAAATGCCACTGGAAACTTGAGAGGGATTGCAGTGAATCTCTAGATGGTCTTTCGTACTAATGGCATTTTAACATTATTAATTCTTCTAATCCATTAACATAAGACACCTTTCCATTTATTTGTGTCTTCTCCAGTTTTTTCATCAATGTCTTACTGTCTCTTCAGAGTAGAAACCTTTCACTTCCCTAGTTAAATTTATTTCCAAATATTTTGTTGTTTTTGATGCTATTGCAAGTGAGATTGATTTATTTCTTATTCAGGAAATTCATCGCTAGTACATGGAAACACTACTGATTTTTTTTTTAATCTACAACTTGACAGAATTCATTGACTAAAAGTTTTTTGGTTGAGTCTTTATGATTTTCTACTTCCAAAACTGTATCATTTGTAAATAGAGAAAATATTATTTCTTCCTTTCCAATTCTAACTACGTTTAATTCTTTTTTCTTACCTGATTGCTCTATCTAGGACTTCTAGTACTATGTTAAATAAAAGGGGTGAGAGAAGGTAGATTTGTCTTGTGCTCGATCTTAGAGGAAAAGCTTTCAGCCTCTCACCATTGAGTATGAGGTTAGCCATGGACTTTATTATATTTATATTTATTACATTGAGGCATGTTCCCTCTAAAGCTGGTAAAGCTCTTTGCTGCCTTAAGTCAAACTGCACCCGTAGTTCCCTAGCCAAACAGGGCCACTGGCTTTTTTCTGCACACTATCAGCTCTGCTCACCCTTCTCTCAGCTTGTGTGTTATTGTGTCACACAGCTTCCAGGAGTTGTCATTCACCCTTCTGGTCAGACAGGGTGAAAGACGCCACAGCAGGTGGGGACTATGTCTCAGATATCTTGCCTGGGTGGAAGAAGGAGGGGGCCATTCCTGGCTACTCTCAGGTTCCCAAACAGGCTCTCCAGTTGGCAGAGGCGGAGTTACTCTCGGCATAAGCTTTGAATTAATTGCCTTGCTTGTGCATAGCATGGTACATCTCCACATCTAACACTAGCTTTGCCCTTAGAGCAATCTGCTCTGGCTTCTCATCTCTCGGCCCAAGTGCCACTGGGCCACACAACTTCCAGGAGCTGTTGCCAGTCATTCTAGTCAGATGGGGCCAGAATGCACTTTCCACAGGGTGTGGGGCTGGGATTCAGCTTCTTGCTGGACATGGGCAAACTGGGCTCTAGGGCTGGCAAACCTCCTTGTTTGAGGATCCAAATCAGGCACATCTAGACCCTGCTGACTTCCCTGGTTAAAGTGAGATCCCAACTTCATTTTGCAGATGCAACGATTTTGCAGCAAAACTGCTGGTTCGGACTATAACTTGGACACTGCAGTATGAACTTGGTCTGCCAAGATCCTTGTACTGTTTGTCGCAAGCCCCTTCCCTCTTCCCTGTCACAGTCTGATTCCCAATGCAACATACCCTTGCAATTCTTGTGGTGTAAGACCAGAGCAGGGACTCCTAAAAAGCAACTCAAAATGCTAGTTACTGATTATACTCCCTGGGTTCTCTTTTTCCACTGGTGACACTGACCTCTCCATATGGTGATGTGCTGGCCAGGGGAGGGGCAATGGGGTCAACAGGTAGCTCCTTCTCTCACCCTTGTAACACAGGCTGTCTTGTTCTCTGTTATATAAGGTAATTTAGCTTCACCCCCTGTGTGTTAAGACTGTTTCAGTGGTGTCTTGTTTTTGAGTAGTTAGTTGTCCTTTTTATGAGGAAGACTGAAGCCAGGAACAACAATATTGCCATCTTGGTGATATCATTCCCCTAACAGTTTTTCCATTAATCTTTTCTATACATATTTATGTATAGGAACCATATATCTTTGTTTTCTAAAAGTGCCCCAATATTAAAAAGCTGGCCATACTTGATGCAAAAATAGACTTTGACTTGTCAAATATCTGGTTATTCTTGGTAACTTCAGAAGTTGCTTGCTCATTTTCATTGTATCTTTCATTTCTTTAATGTGTTCATACCGTAATTTATATTCTATATATGATATTCCTAGATCAAATAATTAGGTATCTAAATTTGATTGCTTGCTTGCTTTTGCTGACTCGCTCATGGTGGTTTATGAGCTCCTGCTGATTTACTTTAATGAATTGGGAACCTGGGTGCCTACCCCCGGAGGATACTTTGCACCATGGAGAATTTGCTTTCGCTTCTGCTGAAAGCCAGGAGATGTTACAAGCCTAGGATGACTTTAGACCCTTCAGGGGCCACAAACTTAAACTAGGAATCTCAGCTTCTGCTCATCTAATCACCTTTGGTAGTCCTATTCTTATGAAATTTAGAGATAAACAATATACACATATATTCACATGTAATCTCTTCATAGTATATGAGACACCTAGAATAGGTGTAGAATACAGCACTTTAAATTCTTGTTATTTCATCCTTGACTTCAGTCACTGATATGATGATAGTTTCTTCCAACTTTTGATGGTGCAAGCTCACAGTGACTCATTGCTTTCTAAGGTTGTCTCCCTTTCTGATATTTTATCCTTTGCATGTTCAATGTCATTAAATAGCTCCAGGAATTCCTTTAAGGTGAAGTTTATGCCATACTTCATATCCCTCTTGCTTCCTTCCTGAAAACTTATAAGACATCATAGGATGAAATTTCCTACAAGAACTCACTTACTTTCTGGAGGAGTGAGGTAGTTCACGTCCACAGGGTTACTTCTGACCATTGAGGGCTGGGAGTGGATGGATAAATATATCTCTGTCCTTAAAATAGATAGCTTAGGTGGGGCCCCAAACTGTTAGGATTGGTTACAACTCCACTTTAAGAGGAAGAGAGCTATCTCTTTCCTTGTGTGCAAGCTCACAAACAAGAGTTCATGTGAGCATATGGAAGATGATGGTCACCCACAAAACAGGACAAGGGGCATCAGAGCTAAACCTGCCTTGCCAGCACTTTGATAGCAGACCTTCTGGCCTCCAGAACTGTGAGAAATACATTTCTGTTGTTGAAACCACCCAGCCTATGGTATTTTGTTAGGGCAGCCTAAGCTGAGGAAGACAAAATGTTTTATATATTTATTTAAAAAACTGTATTGCCTTCCTCTTCTCCTCACAGAACTTATACTGAGTTAGCATCTTTCCTATGTATCGGCAAATTCTCATACTCCTTTCTAAATATGAGTCACCTTGCAACACTTTCACCTTAAGCTTTCAGCTTTCAGAGTCATGAATGATCTCCAAGAGTCCCTTTATTTTTTTTAAATCTTTTTAAGATTTTATTTTTAAGTAATTTCTACACCGAACATGGAGCTCAAACTCACAACCCCAAGATCAAGAGTTGCATGCTCTACCAGACTAAGCCAGCCAGGTAACCCTTCAAGAGTCCCTTTAACGGAAGCTTTGCTGATGTCACTTCTTCTGGAACATGTTCCTACTGTCATCACAATCCCTTCCCTCATTTATGTTGATCACTTTGCCTTCACTGAGTTCATCTACACATGTAGGTCATTTAAAAGAAGGCATTTCTATTGTTTAATAATTTGAATCCTCCGTGTGAAAACCATTATCTGTGGGATTTGGTAAGTTACTTGTTCTAATTCCTTTGTAGCTCAATATCTTTATTTATAACACAGAAGTAGGGGTGCCTGGGTGGCTCAGTGGGTTAAGCGTCCAATTTCAGCTCAGGTCACAATCTCGCGGTCCGTGAGTTCGAGCCCCACGTCGGGCTCCGGGCTGACGGCTCCGAGCCTAGAGCCTGCTTCCAATTCTGTGTCTTCCTGTCTCTCTGCCCCTCCCCTGTTCATGCTCTGTCTCTCTCTGTCTCAAAAATAAACGATAATTTTTTTTTTTAAAACAGAAGTAATAACAATACAACATGTTTTCTTTAATTTTTTTTTTTTTTTGGTTATCATTCACTAGTAACGTAAATGCCATGCAGGATGCTAAACATGTTAATATGGTAACGCCTAAGAAAAGTTACATTTAATGTTTCATTTTCTTTAGAGATGTTAATATTTTTGATATTATTTGGTAATGTCTTGTTTTGGGGTGTTATTTATTTATTTATTTTTTGGTCTTCCCCCAAAGATGGCTTACATGTTTAAAAGACTTCTGCTCATAGCAGGTTCTATTCACCCATAAGATTAAAGCGTACTGTTCAGAAAAGTCATGACCTGCATATGACTATGAATAGTCTCCTTTTAATTGGCTTTTTAAAAAAATACTTAAAATAATTAGTGGTTAAACAGTACAAGATACAATACTTCTTGTGACCTTTCCATTTAGGTTACAGAAATGAACCAACTCATACAATCAAAAAAAATAATAATGAATATCATCTGAAAATGACTCTATTCTTGATTTATAAAGCCCTTTGCAACACGGTACATACAACTGATAAACACCAGCTTTTAAAATCTTACCACCATTGTTTTTGTGGAACAACACTGCCTTACTATAACTGCTATTATTTTAACCTTCTCTTATCTATTTATAATTTATTGAGAAATTCACAAAAATGCTACTACTGACTTTATAAATCATAACTCCCTAATCAAATATTGATAAAAATTTTAATTCTCCAAAAATCACACACTCTCTAGAGACTTTTTATTTAAGAAATGCTATATTTTTTGAGTTGCAAAAGGGGAACTTACATGTATAGGAAGACTTAAACACATGCTAAGAAAAGGAAACCACAGGTGTTTCTTCTACAGAGAATTGGTCTTAGGATTGTAATGCACAGACTGCTTTGAAAGGATTGTTTCCTAACTTTCATCACACTGTGATCATATTTTAGGAAAGAAAACCGAAAGTCATTGAATACAGTGATAAAAAGGAAAGATTGTTGCAATAAAAGTTTTTTTTAATGAATATAAAGCATGGGTTAGTCATTCCTACAGTTTGATAAGATAAGGAAGAAGGCCAAAAAATAAACACAAACCAGCTGCCATCACTTTTAAGTTAAATAGATCTGTAATTTTTTTGTGTTCTGTTTTCATGAAGGTGAGTTTCAATGTAAGTCTGTTAAAAACAGCATCTTCCCTATAAAAATAAGAAGTTTTGGGCGTTTCTAAATAATTATCTTCTTGGAATTGTTAACCTGAAAACTTCCAATTGATTACACATATTAATCATAGGAAATTTCAATTATAATATTTTAGGTAAGAGATAGATAGTCATACTGGCTAAAATGAAAGAGAGAGAAAATACCAAGTGACAGGAATCACCATATATTTCTGATGTGAGTATAAAGTGGCAACCACTTGTGAAAACTGGCATTTTCTACCAGAGATGAAAACATGCACAGTCCACGACCCCAAAATTCCACTCCTAGGTATATTTGCAACAAAAATGTTCACATGTTTATAAAACAACATGTCTTTGAGCATTCATAGCAGCATTATTTTTCATAGCCCCAAACTGAAAACTACACAGATGTCCATCCTAGTAGAATGGAATAATAATGGAATATTCACTCATCAGCAATGAGAATGAGCCAACTGCAATGTATGAAGTCTCATGGATCAATTTACAAATTCAATGCTGAGTAGAAGTCAGAACAAATAATCCTGAAATTTGTATGAAACCAGGAAAGTCTTTGAAGACCCAAAGCAATCTTGAGAAAGAAGAACAAAGCTGGAGGTATCACAATCTCAGATTTCAGATTATACTACAAACCTATAATAATCAAGACAGTACAGTATAGCACAAAAATAGATACTGAACTTAATGGAATAAAATAGAAAGCCCAAAAATAAACTCATGCTTATATGGTCAATTAACCTATGGTAAAGGAACCAAGAATGTACAACGGGAAAAAAGACAGTCTCTTCAGTAAATGGTGTCGGGGAAACTGCACAAGTACATGCAAAAGAAGAAACCAAACCCCATCTGACACTATACACAGAAAAACTCAAAATGTATTAAAGACCTAACTATAGTTAAGAGTCTGTTTCTTGGTTCACCCTCCCCCTCTCTTTTTCCCTATGTGTGCCCATTTTGTTTCCTAACTATAGAGAACAAACTGATGGTTACCAGAGGGGAGGTGGGGGAGGGGAATGGGTTAAACAGCTGATGGGAATTAAGGAGGGCACTTGTTGTAATGAGTACCAAGTGTTGTATGTAAGTGTTGAATCACTATATTGTACATGTGAAACTAATATTAAGCAGTATGTTAGCTAACTGGAATTTAATTAAAAACTTAAAAAAAAAAGACCTAAGTATAAGACTTGAAACCGTAAAATTCCTTAAAAGAACATGAAGAGTAAGTTCTTGAACATACGCTTTAACAATCTTTTTCTGAATCTGCCTCTTCTGAAAATGGAAACAAAAGCAAAAATAAACTACTGGGACTACATAAAACTACAAAGATTTTTCACAGGAAAACAAAATCAACAGAATGAAAAGGCAGCCTACTAAATGAGAGAAGATATTTACAAATGATATATTCAATAAGAGGTTAATTTCTCTAGTATATAAAGAACTCATACAATCCAACAACGACAACGACAACAACAACAAAGCCTGATTAAAAAAGGAGCAGAGGATCTCAATAGATATTTCTGCAAAGGAGACATACAGATCTCCAATAGACACATGAAGAGATGTTCAACATCACTAAACATCGGGGAAAAGCAAGTCAAAACCAATGAGATATCATCTCACACTGAATGGCTAGAATCAACAAGACAAGAAATAACAAGTGTTGGTGAGGATGTGGATAAAAGAGAACCCTGGCACATCATTCTTGGGACTGTAAGTTAGTGCAGCCACTATGGAAGATGGCATGGAGATTCCTCCAAAAATTAAAAATAAAAAGATTACATGATCCAGTAATTCCATTTCTGGACATTTATCTGAAGAAAACAAAAACACTCAATTGAAAAGATATATACACCTCTATGTTCATCACAGCATTATTCACAATAGCCAAGATATGGAAGCAACATGTTGAATGGATGAAGAATGGAAGAATGTCCATTATATATATAATGGAATATTATTCAGCCATAAAAAAGAATGATATTTTGTCATTTGTGACAACATAGATGGGTCTTGTGGGTATTATGCGAAGTGAAATAAGTCAGACAGAAAAAGACAAATACCGTATGATTTCACTTACATGCAGAATCTAAAAATCAAAACAAATAAAACAGAAATATAGCCATAAATGTAGAGAACAAACTGGTGGTTGCCAGACGGGAGGAGAGTGAGGAGAGGGGTGGAGTAGTTGAAGGGGATTACTAAGGACAAACTTCTATTTATAAAATAAACAAGTTGGGGGAATGTAAAATACAGTGAAAGGAACTTAGTCAATAATACTGTAATAACTTTGTATGGTGACAGATGGTAACTACACCTATCCTGGTGAGCATTTCGTAATGTATTATAAATGTCAAATCACTATGCTGTACATCTGAAATTAATACAGTATTACATGCAAACTCCACTTCAATAAAAATAATTAAATAAAAAGAGAAGTCAGACACACAAAAAAGTACATGCCATGTGGTTCCATTATATAAAATACGATGTAGAAAAAAATATCTACACTGTTCAAGATTCGTGGTTACTTGGGGAGGCGGGAGGCATCACATCTGGAAAGAAGCATGAGGGTCTTATAATGTGCTTGTGTGTGAATGCTGCTCACACAGGTATGTTCAGTTTGTGAAAATGTATTGAGCTGTAAACTTTCATGTGCAAGTATATTTCTCTATGTAAACTGTATTTCAATAAACATTTAGTATTAAAAAGCAAAATGCTGTGACAATTGTGTTTACTCACTTCAATTTATATATTGTTTTCCATATTAACTTTATGACAGTCAACAGCCAAGCGAACTTAATAACAGAACTCTCACCTTCCCTGCAGAATATTATCGGTAAGTTAACTAATGGCTCATAAAACACAAAGCAAAATCGACTTCTACAAAATGGGTTGAGTAGGGCTTTCATAGCATTGCTATAGCAGTAGAATAGTTATGTCCCCCCCCTCCTTTTTTTTTTGGATAGGCTTTAACTGAATTAACACACCTGAAGATTGCAGAGCAAATATTCTATTATCCCACTTCAGAAAGGCATTTTATTACACAAACATTAAAATCCACTCCTCCAGATAATAAGACAAAGTTAACTGAATTTACAACCATTTGAGGTTTAATGTCAGAATTTTGTTCTTAAAATGAAAAGTATGTAAACACAAAATTATCCCTGAAAGGTCCTGAATAGTGTGGTCCACCAGAGACCGAATTACAACTCACAGTCTCTACCAGATGCCTCTATTACCAATTCAATGATTTTTTGTTTAATTTAACAGGAGATAAAGAAGCTAGCTTACATTTACAGCCATGTTATTAAGAGGAGACAAAAGTATCGGGAACACATCAGCCTCACAGGCATCTGGGAGCTCAAATGACCTGGGTCATAGCAGGTTTACAGCGCCCATCTCAGAGTTGCCGTGGAATACATATTCACTGGATAAAATGGCTACTTGGATTATCCATATTATTTAAATTATTTTCTCTTTCATTCTCTTCTATCTCCAATCCTGGCCCCAGTGCAGTGCACCAAGACATGAATTCACAAAAATTAATCCCACACACGGACTCCATTGTACTATGCAAAGATCTGAATTTTATAGCCACACAAATTTAGAATCAGTGGCTGGATCTGCCATTTACCATCAACTGATGAATCTCAGTTTATTTGTCTGGAAAATGGGGTTGGTTTCTTATGTTGTAGTGTTAAAAATGAAAGATAAATGTATATACAACGCTTTAGGTGTTGTATTTGACACATTATAAGTGCTCAGTAAATGACAGCTATTATTGTTAGGGTAAAGAATGTGAAAATAAATGATGGATTTACTGTCATGCATTCTCAAACCAAAGTTTAATAATACTTCTTTTCAAACTGGAAAAACATGCTTTTTTTTAAAAAAAAAGTTTTATTTTTTTTAAATTTAGATCCAAGTTAGTTAATATATGGTGTAATAATGATTTCAGGAATAGAATTTAGTGATTCATCACTTATATATAACAGCCAGTGCTCATCCCAACTAGCACCTTCCTTAATGCCCTCCCCCCATCCAGCACCTCTCCAGAAACCCTCAGTTTGTTCTCTGTATTTAAGAGTTTCTATGGTTTGTCTCTGTTTTTATCTATTTTGGCTTCCCTTCCCCTATGTTATCTGTTTTCTTAAATTCCACATCTGAGCAAAATCATATGATATTTGTCTTTCTCTGACTGACTTACTTCACTTAGCATTACAGTTGATTCACGTTGTCACGAATGGCAAGATTTCATTGTTTTTCATTGCCAAGTAATAATCCATTGTGTGTATGTATGTATGAATGTATATGTATAGGTGTGTATATATATATATATATATATACACACACACACACACACACATACATATATATTATATAATATTATATGTATGTAAGTATGTATATAACATTTTCTGTATCCATTTGTCAGTTCTTGGACATTTGGGCTCTATCCATACCTTGGCTGTTGTCGACAGTGCGACTTATAAGCATTGGGGTGCACATGCCCCTTTGAAACAGCACTCCTATATCCTCTGGACAAATACCTAGCAGTGCAATTGCTGGATTATAGGGTAATTATATTTTTAACTTTTTGAGGAACCTCCACACTATTTTCCAGAGTGGATGCACCAGTTTGCATTCCCACCAACAGTGCAAAGGATTCCCCTTTCTCCACATCCTTGCGAACATCTGTCGTTTCCTGAGTTGTTAATTTTAGCCATTCTGACACATTTGAGGTGGTATCTCATTGTGGTTTTGATTTGTATTTCCCTGATGATGAGTGATGGTGAACATTTTTTCATGGGTCTATTAGCCATCTGAATGTCTTCTTTGGAGAAGTGTCTATTCATGACTTTTGCCCATTTTTTTCACTGTATTGTTTTTTGGGTGTTGAGTTTGATATGTTCTTTATAGATTTTGGATACTAACTCTTTATCTGATATGTCATTTGCAAATATCTTCTCCTTTTCCATTGATTGCCTTTTAGTTTTGTTAATTGTTTTCTTTGCTGTGCAGAAGATTTTAACTTGATGAGGTCCCAATGGTTCATTTTTGCTTTTGTTTCCCTTGCCTCTGGAGACACGTCAAGTAAGAAGTTGCTGTGGCTGAGGTCAAAGAGGTTGTTGCCTGTTTTCTCCTCTAGGATTTTGGTGACTTCCTATCTTACATTTAGGTCTTTCATCCGTTTTGAGTTTATTTTTGTGTATGGTGTAGGAAAGTGGTCCAGGTTCATTTTTCTGCATGTTTTCCCAGCACCATTTGTTCAAGAGACTGTCTTTATTCCACTGGCTACTCTTTCCTGCTTTGTCAAAAATGAATTGACCATACATTTGTGGGTCCATTTCTGGGTTCTCTGTTCAGTTCCATTGATCTGAGTTCCATTGATCACACTGTCTTGATGACTACAGCTTTGTAATACAGCTTGAAGTCCCCGATTGTGATGCCTCCAGCTTTGGTTTTCTTTTTCCACATTACTTTGGCTATTTGGGGTCTTTTCTCATTCCATACAAATTTTAGGATTGTTTGTTCTAGCTCTGTGAAGAATGCTGGTGTTATTTTGATAGGGATTGCATTAAATATGTAGATTGCTTTGGGTAGTGTCAACATTTTAACAATATTTATTCTTCCAATCCATGAGCATGGAATATTTTTCCATTTGTGTACTCTTCAATTTCTTTCATAAGCTTTCAATAGTTTTCAGCGTATACATCTTTTACCTCTTTGGTTAGGTTTATTCCTAGGTATATTATGGTTTTTGGTGCAATTGTAAATGGGAAGAATTCCTTAATTTCTTTCTGCTGCTTCATTTTTGGTGTATAGAAATGCAACCAATTTCTGTTTGTTGATTTTATATCCTGTGACTTTGCTAAATTCCTTTATCAGTTCTAGCATTTTGTGGGGGGTGGAGTTTTGGGTTTTCTTCATAGAGTACTACGTCGTCTACAAAGAGTGAAAGTTTGACTTCCTCCTTGCTGATTTGGATGCCTTTTATTTCTTTGTGCTGTCTGATTGCTGAGGCTAGGACTTCCAACACTATGCTGGATAACAGTGGTGAGAGTGAACATCCCTATTAGGGGGATAGCTCTTGGTTTTTCTCCACTGAGGATGTTATTAGCTGTGGGTCTTTCATGTATGGCTTTTATGGTGAGGCATATTCCTACCATCTCTACTTTCCTGAGGGTTTTATCATGAAAGAATTCTGTGTTTTGTCAACTGCTTTTTCTGCATCTATTGAGAGGATCGTGTGATTCTCATTCTTTCTTTTATTAATGTGATGTGTCGCTTTGATTTGTGGATATTGAACCAGCCCTGCATCCCAGGAATAAATCCCACTTGATCATGGTGAATAATTCTTTTAATGTATTGTTAGATCTAGTTTGTAGTATCTTGTTGAGAATTTCTGCATTTAAAAATAGATACACTTTGGGGCACCTGGGGGGCTCAGTTGGTTAAGAGCCCAACTTAGGCTCAGGTCATGATCTCACGGTCCATGAGTTAGAGCCCCACTTCAGGCTCTGTGCTGAGAGCTAAGAGGCTGAAGCCTGCTTCAGATTCTCTGTCTCTCTTTCTCTCTACCTCCCCTCATTTGCTCTCTCTCTCTCTCTCAAACATAAATAAATATTTTAAAATTTTTAATGAAAAAATATATACATTTTATTCAACTCAGGGTTCTTGGCCTAAAGCTCAAGACAAGGTAGCCACAGTGGTTTACTTTTTAGGACCCATATCCCTGGCATAGTGGCTCTGAAGTCCCTTCACCAAGAGGTAGAGGTCAATTTCCCAACCTCATGGACCTGAGCTGACTTGTGGCATGTTTGGCCAACAAAATGCAGCAAAAGAAGTAGAGTGCCACCTCTAGCTCTGGGCCTCAAGAAGTCATGCAAACTGTCAGTTTGTCTCTGGAAACTCTGTCTTAGCCATGAAAATAACCTCAGGAGGAAGGGAAACAATAGAGATGAGATGCCAGTCCAGCTAATTCTGCCAGTTGAGATCCCAGACATGTGCTGGGTCCCAAACTACTGAGAACAGCCAACTTACATTTTTCCAGTGTCCACTCCCAACTGACCACAAACACATGAGGGTGACAGCTCACATTAGAACTGCCCAGCAGTGGGGTGCCTGGGTGGCTCAGTCAGTTAGGCAGCCAAATCTTAGGTCACAATCTCACAGGTCACAATCTCACAGTTTGTGAGTGTGAGCCTCTCATTTGGCTCTGTGCTGATAGTGTGGAGCCTACTTAGGATTCTCTCTCTCTCTCTCTCTCTCTCTCTCTCTCTCTGCCCCTTCTGCACTCTCTCTCTGTCTCTCAAAATAAATAAATAAACTTAAAAAAAAGAACCACCCAGCAGAATTGTGAGCCAAATAAATCCTTGTTATTTTAAGTCATTGTTATGGTGGTCACCCATATCTAACTGTTAAAGACCAAATGTTTTCTCATCAATTCTTCAAAACTTTCCTTTAAACTGAGAGCATTAGTTCCCATTTGAGGTTCGGATAGAGTATGATATTCCTACATATGATTTAATAGTCTCAGACATTTTAAAGATTCGTATGAAATATACATATACACAAACTTAACAGTTGGTCTCATAAAAATGTCTCACTGACTTCAGAATCTTCTGTATTTCTTTCTCAGTGCACCCCGTGTGCACCTATAGTGACAAAGCCAGTAGTCAGATTCTAATTACCAGTATACTCTAGTCATTTTCTTTTTAAGTTTTATTTATTTTGAGATAGAGAGAGAAAGAGAGAGGGCATGAGTGGGGGAAGGGCAGAGTGAGGGAGAGAGAGAGAATCCCAAGCAGGCTCTGCACTGCCAGTGTGGAGCCCAACGGGAGCTCGAACTCAAGAACCATTGAGATTAGGACCTGAGCGGAAACGAAGAGTAGGACACTTAACCAACTCAGCCACCCAGGCACCCCTAGTCATTTTCTATCTTGTCACATTATAAATAGATTATTTAATCAACATATATACATATGAGAGTTTCTTACCAAGGTAATGGGGTCAGCAACTTATTTCAGACTTGCCATATAATTAGGAGACATCTAAGATCCACTTTAATACCAACTTAGTATAGTTGTATGGAAGAAGGCACTTTTAATCTTCTTTTAAATTTAGATAGGTACATATAGTGAAAATTGATTCATCTTCTTCCTCTGTCTTGTTCTAAAGGCAATCTCATTGCCAATTTCTTATACATCCTTTCAGAGATACTGAATCTGTTTGTATACACACTGAATATGTATACACAAAAGTATATGTGTGTATATTTGTGTGTACGTACGTATACTTGCTCCCCTCCTTGCTCCTTTGAATTTTACAGTTTGTCCTGGAAATCACCTCATATCATTAAATACGGATTTTAAAACAGACTTGAAACAAGACAAGCCCAGTCAAGGTACCCAGAGCTTACTGCTACTGAGTAACTATGAACGCAAATTTACCAGCGTCTAGAAGACAGAGCTTCCTCTCTACTATTCAATTTCCATTTTTTTTTACTCCTTTCAATGAAGAGAGAGACAACGTATGGCTGCCAGAAAATTAGAGATCATTAGAGACCATTTACTCCTCTTCTCATTAAAGTAACATTTGCTGAACTCATGGTAGCTTTTAGTGCAACCAGTAGTCACTGATTTAAATAAAATCAGCCCCAGAATTTGAAAGAGCAGAGAGAATTTGGCCTTAACTTGGATCAAGTTACTTTAAGTTTATAATTCCTTAAAAACAAACCATTTTATTACCTTAATGATATTAGGAAGTTTTATGTTTTCTAAGAATGTCTATGTACAAAATCAGTCTATGTCCTTAAGGGAAAATTAGGAAAGCATCTGTGCTATCAAATGTCAGAATGTGTGATCTATACACCCAAAAGTCCAGAAATAATTAAATCATAGAGGAGGTGATGGCGCAGATACAAGTCCTGATTTAGTCCTTATTTAAAATAGGAGCCAAGTTTATACAATTAAGAACTCTGCATTTTTCAAAGGAACACTTGTGGCTTGATGATCGCCCTTCATAAAATTGCCCTTAAAGATTGTGTTGCACCACAAACACATCTAAATTCCTTTTAGCACCCCGTACAGAAAAACATCAGTGATATAGTTCCTGAAAGTTTTAAATCTGTTCTCAGTCTGTATTGCATTATATGTTGAACAAAGATAGGTTGTTTGCTGTTTTCCTGTTGTTTGATGGTTGGTTGGTCTGTTTCCATGCTACTGCCTAATTCAGATAACGCTAGCTCAGTCCTGAAGACACAAAGTCAATAAAACACTAGCTAGTTATTATAAGATATTGAATCTGCAATTCTGTTTTTAAGAATCAGATTAACTTTCATATGCATTTTCTATAACAAACATTTCAAGATGCTTCAAATTTGGGACACTTTTTAAGCAATGTTACAAAAACTAAGATAGTGGAAGAAGAGGGGGGGGGGCGCAGAAGTAAAGCAAAGATGGAGGAAGAAAGGACAGGGAAGGAAGGAGAAATAAGAAGGCAGGATACAAGTAGGAGGGAAGAGAGTAAAAGGAAGAAGGAGGAGAATCAAGATTTCTTACTCCCTAAGCCAGCAATTCCACGAAGAAGTAATTCTATTAGAGACATTTAGCTTGCTTCTGAGGACCAGAAGACATTCTTAACTGGACGTTCAATTGGAAGATTATTGCGTACTCTGGCTTTATCACAGATGAAGCAGCTCATTTTCTTAGAACACCAACAAATAGGCTTCAGAGAATTATATGCTGAGGACTCGGTGATTGCTATAAAATAAACAAAAGCTTTTGGTTTATTCCTCACTAGATGAGAATCTAGAAAACATTGAACAATTCAGAAGAGAAATCTGATACAAAAACTCCATTTAATAAAACATTAACTTGTACATCCAGAGAGGTAAGGGAAGGAAACAGTTCAAACTACTTTTTCCCCCTGTTATATTTTCTCTTTCTGATAATTTTGGGAATAACATCATGTCCCATATTCCTCCAGTTACTGCTAATGCTCTGAACTTTCTGTTCTTGCCTGGCAGGGATCCATCAATACACCATCTTTCTACTATTAAATCTATTTCCCAATATAGGTCACTTGAGTCAGAATTACTCAGTTACGGGTAAGATACAACCCTCTGCTAGAGGGACATACCTTTATCTCAACATGCAAAGTCTTGCCTTCTTAACATTCCCCAGTGTTAACGGAGGTTACGCTCATAGCTCTTTTAGGAGAGAATATAATTTAGAAATGTACTCTACCCTTGATGATTGGGCATAACTTCTAATTAATATAAAATGAGAATTACGTGACCTACAGGCAGCAAGATCAGACCTCTTTGTTTAAACTAATGGTCAAAGTTTTGGCTTCTCCATACTGTGAAAGTCTCCTCTGAAGCATACCAGCATTCGTGAAAATGCCCTTTTACCTCCAGAGCTGTTGCCTTGAACTCAACTGGTGAATATTTTAAATCTTTACATCAAGTCTGTATACTGTGGGTGTCACTGATTCGCTTCATGCTTTGTTTTAAATAATGGCTTGCATTTCAAAGTAAAGGACATTCACTTTGCTAGTATACACTTGGCCACAGGTGACAGATTCAATTTTTTCTCATTATCACCTCTTGGTGATTTCAAAAGGTCCTGGTGAAGCTTTTACTCAAAGCCTACTTTATGTTTAAGTCACCATAAATATGAATTCTTTTATGCATTTAACAAGAATTAAATACAAATTTGGCTATGACAGTAAGACCACAACACTAAGACAATTCCTATCAAAAACTAAATTTTTATAATTCTGAAAAATCTGCTGCATATCCACGTGGCATATTATAGATATTATTCAAGAATTGTTAACTTGAAATCCTCATGTTTTCCTGTCAATACATTATACAATCAAAGAAAAGGCAAGTTACCCATATTACCTCTTTTAAAAATTAACAATAAATTCTATCCCCCCCTTTGGGATCATGGAATTATCAGATAGATGTATTATGAACTTATGACAAGTGCATTCCGACTGAGAACATTTTTAACAAACCCCTATGTAGAATTGAGTGGGCAAGGTGGGAGGGATTGGGGTAAATGAGACCCTCAAGAGATCCTTGACACACTAAAATGTGTAAGATAAACCAACTAAGGTGTTTCTTAGAAAAGTATACTCGCTAATGACTGATTTATTTTAGTCATTTCCTCTTACTTGAGCAATTTTAGTTATTTCATTTCTGGACACATAAGCTATTATAAAAAAAAACACACACACACAAGAAAGAAAACAGAAGTTCAGACACACTTTCAGCAAGAAGTTGTGTCTAACACAGAGGGAGAGGACAGAAAATAATACAGCATCCGACAGAAGTATTCACAAAGTACAGCTCGCTGGGATTAGTGAGGGCATCTGAAGACACCACTGTTGTCCACATGGTCCAATAATAGCTTTAAAAAAAAAAAAGAAAGAAAAGAAAAGAAAACCCTAAGATACCTTACACAAAACACAAAACTTGTTGAAAAATACTTGTTGCAAGAGGACAGAGGAAGCTATACTTCATTGTTGAAACGCTTTCATTTCATGGCTAAGTTTATGCCGTTATTGTCAAGGTTTTGCTCACGCAAGAAATAACTATAATTAGCTAAGCAAGTCAGCTATAAGGACCCAGACTTCCCACGACCGTAAAGTAAACAAGATTATTATGTGTGCCTTTAGTTATGTGCTACGGAGAATTGATTTCATTTGACCCTTATTGAGCCCCTAGCCTAAGAAAGATGCATTGGAAATGAATGACATTATATGTATTAAATTTCTCATCCATTCAGTTTAATTAATTCTTTATTGCAGTCATTCATGACAATGGCCGTGAGAAAATTTTTAAGCCTATGTTTATATCCCCTCCTCACCCTACCAAAACACAATGTCAGTAAAAAAAAAAAAAATTGATGTGACAATAATGACAGCAAATAATGGGATAGCACTAGCTAAGTTTCACACACTGTTCTAAGTCCTTTACAGATATTACTTCATTTCATCCTTACAACCTTGCTGCAAAATAGGGACAATTATCACTCTAAATTTAAAGATGAAGAAACGGACACAAAGAGATTGATTGCTCAGGAACGCATAGCCAGTAAGTAGCAGAACTGATATTCAAATTATCAGCATATCCATGAATGAGGATTTTTATAAGAACATAAATGATGTATTTTAAATGTCACGAGGACCAATTGTCTTAGATTCAGAACTGTCAACATGGTCTGTCTAGGCTTAAATAAACATTTGAAACTCTCCAAAATTTGTCATGGTTTGTTCTAAAAGACTGGCCACATATGTATGTATGCACTGCTTACATCCAGTTCGAATGCAAACTGCCTCAATGGGTCTGAATGCCAGAAATATCAGATAGCCTTGCATGCCGTGGACTAAGAGTATTTTCTTTACAATCTGGTTTATCATGCAGTATTCAAAATTTACCACCATTAATGGATCGTGAGAATTAATATTGCAAGTAAGTTAGAAAAAAAAAAAAAAAAAACCACAAGAGATGAGAACAATTGTGTGCGCGGGAAAACGTTCCTGCTAAAACCAAAGTTCCGAACGCTAGATTCTTTTGGTTGTCAATGGAAGAAACTCACATCAAACTAGTGTAGGCAAAAGGGGTGTGGAGGATATAGTTTATTCACTCATGAAACTGGAGAGTCAGATATTCAGTGATTCCAGAAGTACAGTGTCCGTAGGGCTCTGCTATGCTTAGCTTTCAACTCTTCTGCCCAAGGGAAGGGTTGCTGTCTGCCTGACTTTTCCTCAAGGCACAGAAAACAGCACTGAGTAACCCCAACACTGACTTTCATCACGGAGTTACTAGGTCTTAGATAAGTTTCTAATTAGCCTGGCCTGGATCAAGGGCCCCTCCTCAGCTAATTACTGAGCACGGAGATCAAATATCACGACTGGCTCTGGGATTAATTGCTTAACCAAGACCTCACGGACGGGGAAAGGGCAGTTGCCCAAAATAAAAATACAATGTTTAGTGACCTGAAGAAAGGGAAGATACGCTAGACAGGCAGAAGCAACATTTAACCACTACCGTCTTGATGCACATTTCTTCATGGACAAAGCACAGATTTCATGAAGGTAACAACTACTTTATATTGAGGACGAATTATGGCTCAAGCATAATTGTTAAACATTTCAGATGCCTAACTTCACTTAATCCTTGCGACAGTCTTGAGGTAGGCACTACTGTTATTATTTCCTGGAATGATACACAATTTACACATCAATTCACCTGTAACTGCCAGGACTCCCCCTAACTGGCCTAGGCCCCTTTCAGTGATTCGGTTCCCATGCACATCAGATGATGTCTTTTGAATGACCAATCTTGGTTATTTCCAATACTTCCATAAGGCAACTGAGTCTGACAATTTAAAAAAGTAAAATTAGGAAGTATGAACCCTGAGTAAACGCAGTAAGTGTTATTCTTTATTAGTGTTAATTACATCAAAAGCCTAAACATGACAAATATTATAAAGCGTTATACTCTAATTGCTTAAGAGCTTCACTGCAGTGCAATTTACATATAATAAGATGAACCTGTTCTAAGTACATAGTCTGACAAGTTTCACCCAAAAATACAGCCTTGTAACTACCACCCACCTAAGACAGAGAACATTTCCTTTGCTCCTTTTCAATTTCTTCCCCTCACGCCTGTCATCCACCAACCAAAAAACTCTGTTTTGTCACTACAATTTTTTCCCTTCCTAGAATTTCATAGGAATGGCACCATAAAGCACATAATCTTTTGCATCTGAGTTTTATCATTCAGCACAGTAACTTTGAGAGTCATCTACCTCATTGCATGTATCAGCAGTTTGCTCCTTTTTATTGCTGAAGAGTATTCCCTTGTTGGGAGATACCATATTTTACTTATCCATGCATCAAGTGATGGAAATTGTAGTTTACTCTAATTTTTAGATGTTACAAGTAATGTGAATAAATATTCACAGCAGAACTATGAATCCTAGGAGAGACACGTTTCATTTTTGGGGGATAGATAATCAGGAAAAGAGCGGATAGGTCATAAAAATAAGTGTATACTTAACTTTATAGGATACTATCAACCTGTTTTCCAAAGTGGCTATTATATTTTTGCTTTTTCATCAGCAGTGAATTAGAGTTGCATTAGCTCTACCTCCCTACAAAGGCCTGATGTCATTACTCTTTTTGATTTTGGCCATTCTGATGGGTGTCCAGTGGTTTTTCTTTGATAATTTAATTTTCAAATGTCCAGTGACATGTAACATTTCCAGTGTGCTTGTTGGTCATCATGTATCTTCCTCACTGAAGTATCTGTCCAAATTTTTGCCCATTTATTATTGGATTGCATGTTTTGTAAGTTCTTTACATAATCTGGATACAAGTTTTAGGTTTATGACTTCGTAAATATTTCTACCAATCTGTCAATTACCTTTCTTTTTTCCTAAGAGTCTTTCAAAAAGACAGTGCTTTTTAAATTTTAATGAAGTCCAATTTACCAACTTTTCTTCTTCAAAGTGTATGCCTTTTATATCATACTTAAGAAATCTTTCGTTAAACCAAGAACACAAAGAGAAAACGATTTTTTCTTGTTTTTATCCAAAAGTACTATGGTTTCAGGTCTTACACTCAGGTTTATGATGAGTTTCCATTTAATTTGGATATCCCATACAGATATCCTATTGCATTATTTTTCTATGATTGTAGCACATTGACAGAAAGGTACTGGTTTAAAATAACATGAATTTATTATCTCACAGTTCCGTAGTTTAAAATTCCACCATAAATCTCACAGAGTCAAAATCAAGTTGTCAGCAGCACTGTGACCCTTTCTGAGAGCTCTAAGGGAAAGCCCATTTCCTGGTCCTTTGTAGCTTACAGAAATTGCCCTTGGCTCATAGCCCTCTTCCTCCATCTTTAAAACCAGCAGCATTGAGCCCAGTGTTTCTCACCCTGGGACCTCTGTGGTTCTCTTTTTTTCCCGCTTTCTCTTTTCAGGATCCTCATGATTATATTGGGTCCACTTGCATAATGCAGTATGCTCTTCCCATGCTCTTCCAAGGTCAGCTGACTGACAAATTGAATTCCATCTGCAATCTCCATTCCTCTTTGTCATAGGACCAAATAGGTTCTAAGGATTGGGTTGCGGACACCTTGGGATAGGGAATGTTATTTTGCCTACCACATTAACTGTACCAGGATCATATGTTGAAAAGACACTTCTTTCCCCCATTGAATTAACTTGGTACTTTTGTTGAAAATCCATGTATGTGTGTATTCATTCTTAGATGCTATTCTGTGCCTCTAATTTGTCTTCTTTTTAACTATGACCGTGGCATGTCTTGTTCACTATAGATTTATACTACAGCTTGAAATCAAGTAGTATAAGTCCTTCATTTCATACTTTTCCAAATTATGTAGGCAGTTCCAGGCCCTTTGCATTTCCATATAAATTCAGAAACAGTTTGTCACTTTCTACAAAAATTCGGAGAGAATTTTAAGAAGAATGGAATTGAATCTATATTGGAGAATTGACATCTTAATAACATTGAGTCTTCAATCTGTGAACATGGTAAATCTCCCCCTTTATTTAGTTCATCTTTAATTTATCTGAGCAATTTTTTGTGAAACTGTATACAGATCTTACACATTAATCTTTGTTAAAATAACTCTCAAGAACTCTATTTATTATAGGTATCATTGTAAATGCAATTGTACTTTTAATTTCATCTTCCAGTTGTTCATGACTTGTATTAGCAATAGAGTTCAGGGGCACCTGGGTGCCTTAGTTGGTTAAGTGTCTGACTTCAGCTAGGTCATGAGTTCATGGCTCGTAGGTTCAAGCCCTGCATCGCGATCTGTGCTGACAGCTCGGAAGCCGGAGCCTGGAGCCTGCTGAAGATTCTGTGCCTCCCTCTCTATCTGTCCCTCCCCTGCTTACACTCTGTCTCTCAAAAACAAATAAACATTAAAAAATTAAAAAAAATGAATAGAGTTCATTTTTGGATATTGCTTTTATACTGCATAAAGTTACTTAATCTGCTAGTTCAAACAGCTTTTAAAATATATTTCTTAGGACTCTACATACATGATATTGTCATCTGCAAATAAATGTACTTTTCTTTCTTCCTTTTCAATATAGATGCTTCTTCCTTCTTTTTCCTGTTTTGTTTCACTGATTCAGACCTCCAGTACAACACTGTATCCTTACAAGGATTTAAGAATTTAAGAAACAGACATTCTTAACTCATTCCAGGTTTTAGGCAAAATATACTCAGTCTTTAAGTATAATGCTTGCTGTGAATTTTTGTCGATGTTCCTTACCAAGTTGAGAAAGCACTTCTCTGATGCTAGTTTTATGAGATTTTAGTAACACAGGTGTGTGTTAAATTTTTTTCTACTACTATTGAGATGATCAAATAGTTTCTTTAATCCTTTATCCTGTTAATGTCATACATCACATTCATTAATATTTGAATGTTAAACAAATCTTGAATTCCTAGGATTTTACTCTCCTCTTTGCGATTAACTTTTCTTTTTATATAATGCTGTATTTGATTTGCTAAGATCATGTTAAAGATTTTTGCATCTGTATTTATGTAGTTTTTTTTCTAGGATATCTTAATATGGTTTTGCTATCAGTGTAATACTGGTTCCATAAAATGCGTTGACAAGGGGACTCCTTTTTTTTTTTTTTTAACATTTATTTATTTTTGAGATACAGAGACAGAGCATGAGCGGGAGAGGGGCAGAGAGAGAGGAAGACACAGAATCAGAAATGGGCTCCAGGCTCTGAGCTGAAAGCACAGAGCCCGATTCAGGGCTTGAACTTACAAACTGTGAGATCATGTCTTGAGCCAAAGTCGGATGCTTAACCAACTGAGCCACCCAGGTGCCCCTGGACTCCTATTTTTTAAAGAGTTTGTGAAAGACTAGTTCACCTCCTTCATTAAATGTTTCTTTTGCTAGTGAAGCCACATGGTTTTACATTATTTTTTCTTGAACATTTTTTAAAAATGTTTATTCATCTATTTTTTGAGAGAGAGAGAGGAAGAGAGAGTAAGAGTGCATGCACGAGCCAGGAAGGGGCAGAGAGAGAGGGAGAGAGAGAATCCAAGCAGGTTTAACACTCAGCTCATCACAGATCCTGAGGACTCGATCCCACAACCCTGAGGTCACAACCTGAGCTGAAATCAAGAGTTGGATGCTTAACCAACTGAGCCATCCAGGCGCCCCTCCTGAACATTTTTAAATTGTGAATTCAATGTCTTTAATGGACATAGGGCTGTTCAGGTGTTCTATTTCTTCTTGAGGCTGTTTTGGTAAATTGTATTTTTCAATACATTTGTCCATTTCATAGAAAGTATCAAATTTATTGACGTAAAATTGTTCATAGCATTTCCTGACATTGATTTCTGCTTTGATTTTTATTATTTAGTCACTTGTTACTGAATTTAATTTGCTCTTTTTTGCTAGCTTCTTTAGAAACTGGTGCAATTTTAGAACTCGAGTTAGGATGTTTCTTCTTTTAAATATAAGTATTTAAATCTCTAAAAGTGCTGCTGAGCATTGCTTTAGCCATATTCTGTGAAACTGAACATGATTTATTTTCCCTTGTATTACTTTCAAAATGATTTCCATTTTTTTCTTGTACTTTATTTTTCAACTGTGGTAAATAACACGTAACATAAATTTTGCCATTGTAGACATTTTTAAATGTACGGTTCAGTGGCATTAAATACATTCCCATGTGTGCCACTACTACTCTCATTCGTCTCCAGAACTTTTTCTATCTCCCCAAACTGATACTCTATACTGTTGTACAATACCTCTCCACTCCTCCTTTCCCCCCAGACCCTGGACACCACCATTCGACTACTCTCTGTCTCTAGGAGTGTCGCTACGCTAGATACCGCATCTACGTGGCATCATACAATATTTGCTTTTTCCTGTCTGTCCTACTACAGTTAGATAACACCCTATGTATGATTTCAATATTTTTGTACCCACTGTGGTTTCTTTTTATAGCCTTGTATTTGGTGTGTCTTGGGGAAAGTTCCATGTGTTCGTGAAAAGAATGCATCTTCTGCTGTCTCAGTAGAATCTATTTCGAAAATGTCATTTTGGTGAAACTGGTTCGTATTTTTCAAGTCTTTTAAATCCTTTCTGCTGTTCTGTTGGTCCTGTAAATTACTGGGAGAGGAGTACTGGAGTTTCTAACTATGCTTGCTCATAATTTTTAAATTGTCTATTTTTTTCACTTCTGTTATTTTTTTGTTTCATGTATTGTAGAGCTATTTTATTAGGTACATCGACTCCTATAACTGGTTTATCTTCCTGTTGTATTGATCTTTTTTTCATTAAATATTACTGTCTCTGCTACTACTCCTGTCTTAAGGTCTAATACATATATATATATATATATATATACATATATACATATATACATATATAATATGTTATATATTAATATATTGATCCCCTTCTTATGCTTAATATTTAAATATTATATAATTTTCCATCTTTTTACTTCCAAATTGTTTGTGTATCTGTACTTATCTATTTGTTTATCTTGAACATTTATTTATTTTTGAGACAGAGAGAGACAGAGCATGAATGGGGGAGGGTCAGAGAGAGGGAGACACAGAATCTGAAACAGGCTCCAGGCTCTGAGCTGTCAGCACAGAGCCCGACGCAGGGCTCGAACTCACAGACCGCAAAATCATGACCTGAGCCGAAGTCGGCCGCTTAACCGACTGAGCCACCCAGGCGCCCCTATTTGTTTATTTTTAAAGCTTATTTATTTTGAGACAGAGAGAGAGAGAAAGAGAGAGAGAGAGAGAGAGAGAGAGAGAGAGAGAGAGAGAGAGAAAACACACACACAAGCAGGGGAGAGGCAGAAAGAGAGGGCAGAGAGAGAGAATCCCAAGCAGGCTTGGTCTTCCTTATTCCAAGCATATGTAGTTTTGTGGTCACCTTGGGATTTGGGGAAAGTTTATACTCAGATTTTAGACTGCAGCTCTTTAATTTCTGATTTTTTTTTTTTTTTGTTTAAAGATCAAACTTTTCTGTGCTCAGAACTCTATCTTCTG
>NW_024412444.1:1389447-1419447 GCF_014898765.1 Herpailurus yagouaroundi
TATTGAGATAATTATAATTTATATCAAGTTCTAAAGAATAATAAAGAGAGATCTCATGTATGCCTTACTCAATTTCCCTCAATGTTAACATCTTGGAAAGCTATAATACAATATCAAAACCAGGATATTGACTGATAAAATACACTGATCTTATTCATATTTCTCCAGTTTTCCTTATTTGTGTGCATATATATTTTATTCTACAAAATGCTATCACACGTGTAAGTTTGTGTATCCACCACCATAGTCAAGATACTCAATATTTCTATCAGAAGGATCTCTTGTGTTGCCCTTTTAGGAACACATCTACCTCTTGCCTGCCCCTATCCCTTCCTTACCTCGGGCAACCACTAATCTGAACTTCATTTCTAGAATACTATCATTTCAAAATGTTACATGAATAGAATATGTAGTATTCTGGGACTGACTTTTTTCACTTAGCGAAGATTCATCCAAGTTGTGGCATTTGTCAACAGTTATTTCCTTCTTATTGTTGTAGCAGTCATTGGAATAAATACATACACAGTTTGTTTAGCCATTCACTTGTAGAAGAACATCCGGGATGTTTCCAATTTTTAGGTATTATGAATCAAGCTGCTGTGAACATTTGTGTGTAGCTTGTTGGGTTTGTGTGCGTGTGTGTGTATGTGTGTGTGTGTATACAGGTTTTCATTTATGTGGGACACTCAAGCATATAATTGCTAGGTCATATGATAATTGCATATTAGAGTTTTTTAATTGCATATCAGTTTTAAAAGAAATTACCAAACTGTTTTCCACAGTGTTCTAGAGTGACTATACCATTTCTCAGTCTCATAAGCATGAGTGATCTGGTTTCTCCATGTTCTCACCAACATTTGGCATTGGTATTATAGTTTATTTTAGTCTCTCTCTCTTTTTTTTGAGAGAGGGAGAATGAAACAGAGACAGTGCAATCAGGGAAGGGGCAGAGAGAGAGGGAGAGAGAGAATCCTAAGGAGGCTCCGTGCTGCCAGTGCCAAGCCTGGAGCCTGACAGGGGGTTCCATTTCACAAATATTGCGATCAAGACCTGAGCCAAAATCAAGAGTCAGACACTTAACCAACTGAGCCACCCCACGTGCCCCTATTTTAGCCATTCTAATTGGTATCCAAGACTACCTCATTGTGGTTTTATTTATATGTTCCCAATGGACTCATACTTAGAATATACTGATAATCTTAACAAATAATCAATTAGAAGGGCACCTGGGTAGCTCAGTTGGTTAAGCGACCGACTTCGGCTCAGGTCATGATCTCACGGTTCATAGGTTCGAGCCCTGCATCAGACTGTGAACAAACAGCTGAGAGCCTGGAGCCTGCTTTGGATTCTGTCTCCCTCTCTCTCTGCCCCTCCCTCCCTGACTTGTGTGTGTTCTCGTTCTCTCTCTCTCTCTCTCTCTCTCAAAAATAAATAAATAAACAAATATTTAGAAAGAAAAAAAATACAAATGATCAATTAGAAAATGGACAAAAGACCAAAAAAAAAAAAAAAAAGACATTTCACTGAAGATGATATACAGATGGAAAATTCTACATATGAGTCTTTTAAGGCTGTTTTGTAGGAGGAATTAGCTGACATCTTCATGCTGCTACTATGGAATTGAAATTACATAGAAAAACATCTGTAACATTAGTATAACACAGAATGGGATTTCATTAGATATGTGAACATAGCACTATTAAAAACAAAAACAGGGACTTTGTCAATGAAAGACTAAGAATAAATATACCAAAGTTACAACGATTATCTTTGATGATACTAACGGAAGTAATTTTTGTCTAGTTTCCATTTCTTTGTACTAGTGGGTGGCTAGTTCTCTTCTATAATTACAAATTTTTTCAGCAGTTTTATTAGGTTACTTAATCATGGCTGAAACTGTTTCTCAAAGACGTGAATGAAAATTATACCTGGAATATTATGCATAGTCATAGGACTTTCTACACATCCCCTAACTCAGCTTTGTGAAGGTAATACACTTCTCTAAATCCCCTGAAGCCATAAGTAAGTTGTGATGAGAGCATATAGCTCTTCTATTATCAGGTAAGGGTTAGGTAATGATTCCTAATTGATTTAGTATCATTCATACAAATTATATGCATATAACATATTATTAACTATAGTAACATCTCATGAATAATTCAAGCAAAATTTAACCATCACATAAAATAAGGACTTTAAGGCTAGCCTCCTAAAATATTAAATTTAATATGCCAACAATTAAGGTAAAAATACACATCTAAGGTGTATTATTCAAAGATGAGATGTCTTTTAACATTTTAAAAAGTAGTTTCACATACAAGAAGTAAAAAACTAGAACTTTTATGGACATTTTGGTAAAGTCTCTTAGGATAAGCTGGGCCCTGGGCAACTCTTTCTAATTTGCTAAGATGATACATTCAAGTTATAGTGAGTCGGTCAGAATTTCCTATAAATGTAGCTGAACATTCTGGATTTGCTTAGACAAATCCGCATAATCCATTTAAAATTTATTTTGGTTCATTTTTCCCCCAGGATCAACAGAGAAATCTGTCCTCCTCCAAAATCAGTAAACCTGGCATATTAAATTCAGTCTTTTAGGCTCAATTATTATATTCAACATTCCAGAAAGTTTTGCTTTCAAATTTATAAAAGTTCATAAACACCTATAATTAAAAGGTAAGTAAAAATGACTTATTTGACAATCAAGCCATTCCCATGCCAAGATTACAAAATTCTGAAATCCCTCAGTGGAGTGTATAAACCTGTCATTTTTACCATAAGGCCATTAACATTTAAAAATTGGCAAGGTTGGCATTTCATGTAGTAAATAACTCCTGATAACACTACCATCCACACATCAATGTCAATGGCCTATGTTCCAACCTGACCTGGCTGTTTATGGAAGTCAATGAGTATCATTTTTAGGAATATTCTTTTTGCTTGGAATAGAAGTTGGAGGGAAAATCCTCTGAGTACAATATTAATAGTTAGTGTGCTGATGATTAGTGTACAGTTAAGAGCTCATAAATTAGAAGTTCAAGTCATGAATACTGCAAACACTTCACTAACGCACATGCTTCTAAAAACTCAGTGGGGCATAAGGAGGGAGTTGAAAAGGGCTGGTTTAAAAAATTTATGTACTTTTTATTTCCCTTTGGTTTTTATAATAAACAACTACTCAAAAGAAATAAGCTGCCAAAGAAAAGTTACAGTAAAGTAATCTGGGGGCTGGGACTAAATCAGGGAATCAACATTCTTTATTAGTGCTGAAATTGTGCCCCAATAGATAGAGCCCTGGCCTAGTCGTGGGAGCTCTGGTTTGCTTCTTAAATCCACAGGGGATAAGATTTAGGGATTTGACTTACTGCTTTTGAAAGGCATTTTAAGTTATGTGACAGGAGTGAAATTGGCAAAATGACTGTACTGATATTACATACCTCAGATACTCTTTCAAAGATTTCTCAGCAGCCAATATCCTCAATTTACTTCATCTACTACAATGTTACTTTTTGCTTTGGGTACCTTATTTTAATGTGAAAACATCCCATTGAGTATCAAGCATGTATGATGAATTTATGCCTAAGGAGTTTTCCCTCTTGCTGCCATTTCCATTTTGGAAAATGTGATTGAATTGGTAGATGTTGTACATTGACAGAACTACCCGGTTGGCTGCTTGGGATGTGGTATACACCAGTATGATGCATTGTTCTTTTCTTCTTTTTTCAGTGATATATTTTGCAGGGTCAGATGCTAAGGACTGGGAATGCACAAGCCCACTTCCATCAGAAAATTTATGTTTTGGTGCACTGAGCTCTCTCATAAAAAAACATTTATGTTTCTTTCCTGACAGTGATGCCCAGTGACCTAACACTGGAATCCTATAACACACTTCTCTGAGAGGCTCCAAACACAGACGGATGGTCCTGAATTCTAGTCCTTCCCACCCCCCTGGCTCAGTGACCTTGTATGAAAGCGTCTGCGAGAGGGGCCGAGATGGCAGAACAGTGTGGGAGTTTTTTTGTGTCTCTCATCCCTGAAATGCAGCCAGATCAACACTAAACCATTTTGCACACCTAGAAAACTGACTTGAGGATTAACACAACAATCTGCGCAACCTGAACACACAATTCGGCAGGTATGCAGCATGAAGAGGTAAACTGGGGGAGAGAGAAGCCGCAGAGGGCAGGGAGCTATTTTTGCTTGTGGAGAGAGGATGGAGATGGGGAAGAAGATGGGAAAAGCACCCCCCTCCCTGAAAGCAGCTGGAGAGAAAATGTCAGAGTAGAAACAGCCACAAGGACTGAACAAAAGAGGGAGAAAGGAGAAAGGAGAGGGTTTAAATTCCATTAAGACTCTATAAACAGGGGAAGTGCAGAGTCTGAAACTCCGGAGCTCGATACCTGGCGGTGCTCTTGTGGGAGGGGCAAATCCCCAGGAGCAGAGAATGAGGTCTGAGGGGTCCTTGGGCCACACAGAGGTGGTATCCCTGCTGGGAAGACATGTGGTAGAGGCAGTGCGACCTTCACACAGGCAAAGTCCTCAGCAGACCCAGGGAAATGGCCACATTCGCTGGTGTTAGAATGAGGACATGAAGGGTGAAACTGGCAACAGATGTGTGTTGTGATTTGCCATAATCCCTGAAACCCTGCTGCTACATGATTGTGCAAACTCTTTCTGGAGTGGGCTGGCACCCAGCTGCAATCCCTGGGCATTGGCAGCAGCTTGGTTTCATGAGCGTTCCTGGGGGCAGGCCAGCACCCAGTCATTGCTCAGGGAGACCCTCCCCCAGAGGGTCAGAATGGGTCAAACCTGCAGTCCTTCAGAAGTGAGGGGATGGGAAATGCAGCTGCATCTGAGATATAACTCAGGTGGGAGGTGCCATCTTGAAGCCTGATGGCTTGGTCATGAACAGTGTAGAAGCAGGGAGGGGACAGAAGCCAGAGACAAAGGAGGGGTGCTCAACTGCTGATCAGGGAAAGCACAGAGTTCTGGTACTAGAGACTGGGTAGCTGGGTGACACTATTTTCACCCCTTCAGTGCATACACATAACACGCCTACACGTGCCTTAACAAGCCACCCCAGTAAGATAAACAGTCCCATCTAGTGGAGAATGGAGCCGTCACACTAAGCCCCGCCGAACTAGGCCAACCACACTCTTGAGGAACACAAGTCTCTGTGCCTGCTTAGTTTACAGACTATAAAGTGCTTCATAGTTTGACGTCTAGGGACAACTGGATGTAATTCGAATCATATTTGATTCTGTTCACTGGTCCATCTATTCAATTTTTTTCTTATTATTGAATATGGAAAGAAAAATTTATTTTTATTTTCCATTTTTATTAAAATATTTTTCTTTAATTTTTCTACCATATTTTTTACTTTTTTGTAAATTTTTAAAATTCTATTTACTTCCATCATTACATTTTATTCTATTTTAATGTATCCATTTTTCAAACTTTCAAATGTTTTCCTTTTTTCCTTTTTTCCTTTTCTTATCTTTCCCTTTTTTCTATAATTTATCAAGGTGTTTTTTTTAACAACTAGACCAAAACACACCTAGGATCTAGCATCATTTGATTTTTTTGTGTGTTGTTTTTAATACTTTATTTTTTTTTACTTTATTAATTTCTTTTCTTCCTTCAAAATGACAAATTGAAGAAATTCATCCCAAAAGAAAGAAGAGGAAGAAAGGACTTAATCAACACATATACAAGCAAGATGTCTGAACCAGAATTTAGAATTATGATAATAAGAATATTGGCTGGGGTTGAAAATAGATTAGAATCCCTTTCTGTGGAAGTAAAAGAAGTAAAAACTAGTCAGGATGAAATAAAAAATGTTATAACTGAGCTGCAATCTCAAATGGATGCTATGGCAGTAAGAGTGGATGATGCAGAGCAGTGAATCAGCAATATAGAGGACAAACTTATGGAGACTAATGAAGCAGAAAAAAAGAGGGAGAGTAGCAAAAGAGCACGATTTAAGAATTACGGAAATCAGGGACTCATTAAAAAGGAACAACATCCGAATCATAGGGGGTCCCAGAAGATGAAGACAGAAAAAAAGGGGTAGAAGGGTTATGTAAGCAAATTATAGCAGAAAACTCTCCTAATCTGGGGAAAGTCAGAGACATCAAATCCAGGAAGCACAGAGGGTCCCATTAGGTTCAACAAAAACTGACCATCAACAAGACATATCATAGTCAAATTCACAAAATACTCAGGCAAGGAAAGAATCATGAAAGCAGCAAGGGAAAAAAGTCCTTAACCTACATGGGAAGACCGATCAGGTTTGCAGCAGACCTATCCACAGAAACTTGACAGGCCAGAAAGGAGTGGCAGGATATATTCAACGTGCTGAATTGGAAAAATATGCAGCCAAGTATTCTTTATCCATCAAAGCTGTCCTTCAAAATAGAAAGAAACATAAGAAGTTTCCCAGACACACAAAAATTAAAGGAGTCGGTGACCACCAAACCAGCCCTGCAAGAAATTTAAGGGGGACTCTCTGAGGGGAGAAAAGAGGAAACAAAACAAAAAAGACCAAAAGCAACAAAGGCTAGAAAAGACCAGAGAACACCACCAGAAACTCCAACTCTACAGGCAACCTAATGGCAATAAATTAATATCTTTCAGTACCTACTATAAATGTCAATGGACTAAATGCTCCAATCAAAAGACATAGGGTTACAGAATGGATAAGAAAACAAGATCTACCTATATGCTGTTTATAAGAGACCCATTTTAGACCTAAAGATACCTTCAGATTGAAAGTAAGGGGCTGGAGAACCATCTCTCATGCTAATGGTCACCAAAAGAAAGCCAGAGTAGCCATACGTCTATGAGACTATCTAGATTTTAAAATAAAGACTGTAACAAGAGATAAAGAAGGGCATTATATCATAATTAAGGGGTCTATCCACCAAGAAGATCTAACAGTTGTAAACCTTTATGCTCCAGATGTGAAAGGGCCCAAATACATAAATCAATTAATCACAAACATAAAGAAACTCATTGGTAATAATACCATAATAGTAAGGGATTTCAAAAGCCCACTTACAACAATGGACAGATCATATAAACAGAAAAGCAACAATAAAACAATGGGTTTGAATGACACACTGGACTGGATGGACTTAACAGATATAGCCAGGACATTTCATCCTAAAGCAATGGCATACAATTCTACTCCTGTGCACATGAAACTTTCTCCAGAATAGATCACATACTGGGACACAAATCAGCCCTCAGCAAGTACAAAAAGATCTAGATCATACAGTGCATAGTTTGTGCATAGCACAATGCTATGAAATTTGTAATCAACCACAAGAAAAAATTTAGAAAGATAGCAAATACTTGGAGACTAAAGAACATACTACTAAGAATGAATGGGCAAACCAAGAAGTTAAAGAGGAAATTAAAAAGTACATGGAAGCCAATGAAAATGATAACACCACAGCCCAAAACCTCTGGGACACAGCAAAGGTGGTCATAAGAGGGAAGTATATAGCTATCTAGGCCTTCCTAAAGAAGAAAGAAAGGTCTCACATACACAACCTAACCTTCCACCTTAAAGAGCTGGAAAGAGAAAAGCAAATAAAATCCAAACCAACAGGAGACAGGAAATAATAAAGATTAGAGCAGAAATCAATGATATTGGGGAAAAAAACCCAGTAGAACAGATCAATGAAACCAGGAGCCGATTCTTTGAAAGAATTAACAAAACCGATAAACCCCTAGTCAGATTGATCAAAAAGAAAAAGGAAAGGATCCAAATAAGTATAATCAAGAATGAAAGAACAGAAATACAAACAATAATAAGAGAATATTATGAGCAGTTATACGCCAATAAAAATGGGCAATCTGGAACAGTTGGGGAAATTCCTAGAAATATATAAACTACCAAAACTGAAGCGGAAAGAAATAGAAAATTTGAACAAACCCATTACCAGTAAAAAATCGAATTAGTAATCAAAAATCTCCCAAAAAACAAGAGTCCAGGGCTAGATGGCTTTCAGGAGAATTCTACCAAACATTTAAAGAAGCATTAACATCTATTCTTTTGAAACTGTTTTGAAAAATAGAAATGGAGGGAAAAATTCCAAAGTCATTCTATGAAGTCAGCATTTCCTTGACTCCAAAACCAGACAAAGACCCCACAAAAAAGGAGAACTATAGACAAATTTTCCTGATGAACATGGACACAAAAATACTAGCCAACCAGATCCAACAATACATTAAAAGAATTATTGACCACAACCAAGTGGGATTTATACCTGGGAGGCAGGGATGGTTCAATATCCACAAAACAATCAATGTGATACATCACATCAATAAAAGAAAGGACAAGAACCACATGATCTTCTCAATAGATGCAGAGAAAGCACTTGACAAAATACAGCATCCTTTCTTGATAAAAACCCTCAAAGAAAGTAGGGATAGAAGGACCATACCTCAAGATCAAAAAAATCATATATGAAAGACACAATGCTAATATTATCCTCAATGGGGAAAAACTGAGAGCTTTCCCCTTAAGGTCAAGAACGCGACAGGGATATCTACTCTCAACATTGTTATTCAACATAGTATTGGAAGTCTTAGCTTCAGCAATCAGACAACCAAAGGCATCCAAATAGGCCAGGAGGAAGTCAAATCTTCTCTCTTCAGAGATGACATGAAACTCTATATGGAAAACCCAAAGGTTCCACCAAAAAACTGCTAGAATTGATCCATGAATTCAGCAAAGTCGCAGGATACAAAATCAATGCACAGAAATCAGTCACATTCCTATAGACCAATAATGAACCAACAAAAAGAGAAATCAAGGAATCAATCTCATTTATAATTGTATCAAAAACCATAGAATACCTAGAAACCTATACCTATACCTACAAACATACCCAAAAAGGTAAAAAATATATACACTGAAAACTATAGAAAGGTTATGAAAGAAACTGAAGAAGGCACACACAAAAAATGGAAAAATATTCCATGCTCCTGGATTGTAAGAACAAACATTGTTAAAATATCAATACTACCCAAAGATATCTACATATTCAATTCCCTCCCTATCAAAATAACACCAGCATTCTTCACAGAGATAGAACAAACAATCCTAAAATTTGTATGGAACCAGAAAAACCCCAAATAGCCAAAGCAATCTTGAAAAAGAAAACCAAACCAGGAGTCATCACAATTGTGGGCTTCAAGCTGTATTACAAAGCTGTAATCATCAAGACAGTATGGGACTGGCACAAAAACAGACACTCAGCAAAATGGAACACAATAGAGAACCCAGAAATGGACCCACAAACATATGGCCAACTAGTCTTTGACAAAGCAGGAAAGAATATCCAATGGAATAAAGACAGTCTCTTCAGCAAGTGGTGCTGGGAAAACTGGACAGCGACATGCAGAAAAATGAACCTGGACCACTTTCTTACACCATACACAAAAATAAACTCAAAATGGATGAAAGACCTAAATGTAAAACAGGAAACCATCAAAATCCTCAAGGAGAAAGCAGGCAAAAAATGACTTTGACTTCGGCCGCAGTAACTTCTAACTCAACATGTCTCTGGAGGCAAGGGAAACAAAAGCAAAAATGAATTAATGGGACCTCATCAAAATAAAAACTTCTGCACTGTGAAAGAAACAATCAGCAAAACTAAAAGGTAACCGATGGAATGGGAGAAGAAGATATTTGCAAATGACACATCAGATAAAGGGTTAGTATCCAAAATCTATAAAGAACTTATCAAACTCAAATCCCCAAAAACAAATAATCCAGTGAAGAAGTGGGCAAAAGACACGAATAGACACTTCTCCAAAGAAAACATCCAGATGGCTAACAGACCAATGAAAAATGCTCAACATCACTCATCATCAGAGAAAGACAAATCAAAGCCACAATGAGATATCACCTCACACCTGTCAGAAAGGCTTAAATTAACAACTCAGGGAACAACAGATGTTGGTGAGGATGCAGAGAAAGAGGATCTATTTTGCACTGCTGGTGGGAATGCAAACTGGTGCAGCCACTCTGGAAAACAGTATGGAGGTTCCTCAAAAAATTAAAAATAGAACTACCCTATGACCCAGCAATTGCTCTACTAGGTATTTATCCAAGGAATACAGATGTGTTGTTTCGAAGGGGCACATGCACCCCAATGTTTACAGCAGCACTATCAACAATAGCCAAAGTATGGAAAGAGCCCAAATATCCATCGATGGGTGAATGGATAAAGAAGATGTGGTATATACATATACACACACACACACAAAGGAGTATTACTCAACAACGAGAAAGAATGAAATCTTGCCATTTGAAACTATGTGGATGGAACTAAAGGGTATTATGCTCAGGAAAATTAGTCAGTCAGAGAAAGACACATGTATGACTTCACTCATGAGGAATTTAAGATGCAAAACAGATGAATATAAGTGAAGGGAAGAAAAAATAATATAAAAACAGGGAGGGGGACAAAACATAAGAGACTCTAAAATATAGAGAACAAACACAGGGTTGCTGGAGGGGTTGTGGGAGGGCTAAATGGGTAAGGGGCATTAAGGAACCTACTCCTAAAATCACTGTTGCACTATATGCTATCTTGGATGTAAATTTAAAAATTAATTAATTAATTAATTAATTAAAAAAGAAAACTGCTGCCACTAAATTCTATTAGTTACAGTATCACTGCTAATTTGAGATGAAACCTGTTGTTTTTGCAATAATATTCAGGGATATAGCTTATCAATTGTTTATTTCTGTTTCTGAAATGAAAGAAAGTTCAAAAGTAAGACTTATCTGTACTTATCCAATCACGATGAGTAGGACATATTTTTCTAAAAATGTGTCCACACTTCATGGAGATTTGTTTAATTCTAGGAAAGGTGGGGAATGAGGCAGGGAGGAAGGGAAAGCAAGACTGGGTAGAATGTTCGAAGCTGGCCTCAGCATCCCAGCAACCCAGCTGAGTCACTCAGTCACTCAGAAGCCATGCCACATGGCTATGCCTCAGAGCATTCCTTTGAGGAGAGGAGTAGCAGCACTTTATCTGCTGACTTGTCTCCCTCTCCCGCCACTTATTGGCCAAAGTTCTGTCCATGGGCTATTATGGTGCTATTCCCTGCACCTTTGGGTTATGGGTTAATATCTTCCCGGAACCTTTGGGCAGCCATTGGGAAAGCCAGAGCTCTGTGGGCACAGAGCTGGGGCTGGAACTGATGTGGCTTCTACCATAGGGAGAACAATGATTTTCACACAGTAATCTGTGTGAGGAGGGAAGGTCATAAAAACTTCAGAACCGTAAGAACAGGAGCCTCCACTGGGGCCATTCTAACAGGAAACTAAGCAAGCAACTGATGTCCGCAGGGAGAGTGTATGTAGGCTGAGCAGGTGTAAGGAGGCATGTAACCTGGATCTTGAATCACCCGCAGAGATCCATATGAAGTCTGCATGGTTCTTTCTCACAGAAGACCCCAGTCGAGGATTCTTTCTGAGGTTTCTTTGTGCAACACAATTTCATGATAATATGGCAGCAAAAGCCAACTGCACTACTGTTTAGATAATTTAAACCCCAGATATAAAGAATTACAGTGAGATTTCAATAGTCTTCTTAACTTTCAGGCTTTTTAACCCTTGTAACTCTTTCCACACAGCTGGTGAACCCAAGTCAAGCGTGTCTGTGGTGGCTGAGGGGCGTGGCTACTTGAAAGCAGGGCATGGATGTAAATGACGTCAGTGACTATCCTATTTTTTTTTTCCCAGTGTTTATTTATTTCAAGAGACAGAGCGCATGCATGTGTGTGCGAGTTGGGGAAGGGCAGGGGGAGAGAGAGGGAGAGAGAGAATCCCAAGCAGGTTCCATGCTGTCTGCGTGGAGCCTGACACGGGGCTCATGTCACAAACGGTGAGATCATGACCTGAGCTGAAATCAAGAGCTAGATGCTTAACTGACTGAGCCACCCAGGAAACCCTGGTTTTTTTTTTTTTTGTTTTTTTGTTCTTTTTTAAACTTTTTATTTCAACTCCACTATGGTTGACCTACAGTGTTATATTAGTTTCAGGTGTACGATATAGTGATTCAACAATTCTGTACATCACCCGTTGCTCATCATGACAAGTGGACTCCTTAATCCCCATCACCTATTTCACCCATCCCTCCACTCACCTCCGCTCTGGGTTACTCTTCTATTTTTTAAGAAATATTACAGACACTGAAATTTAAAGCAACAGGTAACATTCTGCATAAAATCTGTTCCACCACCTGGTGCCACTAGTTGGTTCTTTTCCTTATAACTTTTTTGCTTCAAAGCCTCCCTGGGGTTTGGCTGGGCAAATAACTGATTGAGCTGCGCCTCTGATCACTTTCGCAGCTCTCCCCGCAGTTAGGTACCGACCCCTGCCTTCTTCTGTGAAAATGCACTGTCCTTAACCTCAGATTGATGTGACTTAGAGATGTGTATCTGCATTGGCATGTCTGCCTGAAACTTCTAGCTTCCTGCTTAAGTCAGTCCTTTGTGCAATTAGGACCTTAATACCTATTTTTAAATAATTGCAAAGAAGCTGCTTCAGTGGCGCTGGCAGCAATGAAAATGGCACTGAAATGATTTCTTCATGGGTTTCATTTTGAAAAGCTTCTCAAGGGTGCTTAGCTTTGTATCCTTACTTAGTGACTAAGCCAAAATCTGCCTGCCACATTGGAACGACTCAGTAAATACCTAGTGAATAAACGAACAGCACGGAGAAGATGGAGAAGATTAGCCTTGAAAAGCACAGACATAGAACAGTGGGAAGAAAATTCATGATTTTTCATTATAATATCATATGACATCTTACACAGAACACAGCTATGTAAATCAGCAGGATGGAAACTTTTTCTCCGTGCTAACAAGGCAACTGTGTTCAAAAAGCATATAATCACAAATATACACAAGCACACGTATAAAAATAATGTAAAGGACACCATTGAAAGAAAGTGCAACAAAACATAAATAATAGGCCCCCGTGGCCAGTTGGGGCATAGGTAATGTTTGCTGTGTTGTTTGTATTTTTCAGATTTTTCCAAAATGAACACGTATTACAATTTATAATTTGAAAGATGATACTATAAAAAGTCTTACCCAAAATTCAATAGAGGAAAGAGGAGAAGGAATTAGAAGAGGACATAATCATTTCATAATTTATCAAAATATAAGAATTGCACTTATCAGAGTATGGCTAACAATGCCACCAAATTTTATAAAATGGTGTACTGGACAGCAGGGTGAAGCAAAGTAAATTCTCTACCTAGAATGTGCTTCTGCTATATGATTTTCTGACATCCCAAGACCTGTACCACAGAATGATGGGGATGGAAGAGACTCCTCAAAGAATCACAGAATGAGGATTTGAGGCCATAGTGTGCCCGGCCACTGCTCATGCTACATACCCAGGTAGAAAGTCTCCCTAGAAGAGCCGTACTGTTCCAGTGATAGGAAGCCATGCCATGTTCTTTGTTCCAAATTCTTGCTTTGCGGAACGATTTGAAACCTCCATCTTTGTTTCAAATCTTACACAATACAGAATGGAACAAGAGAATCAGAAGGGCGGTAGGACAAACAGAATGTATGGTTTTAGGTGAGTGGTTCCTACAGGATGTGATTTTGCTGACAAGGGGACATGTGGCAATGTCTGGAGACAGTCTGGGTTATTACAACTGGGAAATAGGACAGGTGTGGTGGGCACCTCACAGAGGCTCATCATCTCACAACGTCAAGTACAGCCCTCACAATAGAATCATTAGACTCAAAACGTCAATATTATCGAAGATTATTGAACATTATACAAACACTGCTTTAGAATAGAAAAGAATGGGTTCAAAATGAGACTTAATGGCCTCCACCACTGTCAGGAAGGTGGAGCATTGAGAAACTGCCTGGAAGGGCCAACTCCAGACTGGAAACAACACAGATACCAACAAGCCACTGCCATAACAACTATTGGTTTCACAGCCAATACCCCATTTCCTAGATTCACATTCCCAAGAAGGCAAATGGCATGCCCTTGGCCCCAGCCTGAAATCATAATCTCAGTATTACTCACTGGAGCACATCAACAGAAAACTCAAGACTTGCAATCAGGGTCACGCATGTAGACAGAGTAGAAGCCAAAGTGCACCTACATTTTATTTCTGCTTTCTGGAATCTTCCTGTGGAGCATCCAGTTGGAAAAGTCTAAATCAAGGAATGCTGGGAAAGGAAGGCTTTACTGTCAATAGCCTGCACTATAAAATGAAGGTGGCAGGGAAGTTAGCTCTCCCTGCCCAGTTTAGATCTGCTTAAAACAGAGAAGTCTGTAGTGAATAAAGGAGCTGTGGTTGGCTTCTCTTGTTCCCCTGCCCATCCTCCACAGCTTCCTCCCCAGATAGGTCTCTGAGGCATGAAGAATTTAACCCAGAAAGATGTTGCGGTTCAGTGGCTGAGCCTGGGACATTCTCCCAGGGGGAGCTTCTAACTGTAGCTCCCACGATACGAGCAGTGTTTCCTTTTTATATATATGGCTGCTTTCAACTCTCCTCCTATTCCTGGTCTTACTGCTATTTATTCCTCTTTTGGGTCATTTGACTCATCCTGGGAGTTATCCTAGATGGAATCTCTTTCACAATGCTTCTGTGAAACTATATACCATTTTGTATTATTTCCCGTACTACCACAGACCTAAACAAGAAGGGACACCTGTCCACGTCCCTTAGTGTTCCTCTTATATCACATCTTACTTGGGTTTAGGTAGAAAGACACACAGCCCTTCTCTTCCCCATGAGGGAACAGTGTGCAAACAGGGTACTCCACACCAACACTTTTTGGTGTACTTCCCTCTAATTTTGAGTGCCAATATAAACCAGATGTGGGTATTCTCAAAACCTGGCAGAATCAGGTTTGCAATTGCTCTAAACTGATATCCAGGATTTAATGTATAGTAGCCTGACCAAATGATGATGCGGAAAAGTCCATGTTAACAGAAGAATTTATTACCTATATTTCCTAAGACAAGGGGACACATCATGCCACATAGAGCCATAGGGGAAACACCAGGATGGTTAGAAGGCTAAAGACCAGAGTGAGGGGAAAATCTAAGCCCCAGATTTCACAGGGGTTTCCTTAAGAGAGGCAAGACAGGGCAGAGCAAACAGTTTAGAATTAGCTAGTTTGAATAATTCAGACACACAGTTGGGGCACAGGGGCTGTCCCTTCTTGTCTGGTACCTGGTCCTGGGGTGATTTACAACAGGGAAATATTGGCTTGTGTGTTAAGTACTAGATAAAGGAGGTGGCTGGAGCTATAGACTTGGGACTGGTTGCCTTACATATAAGGGATGTGTTCCTGGTTGAGCTTTTGCTATCTCTAAGAATTGGCCAGCCGTGGGAGGGACTTCTCGTCCAAGGTCTGTAAGGCCCCCAGATGCCAGAGCATCAATAATACAGAAAATAAGTAAAATAGTGAATTTAATTGGCCATATGGTGAATTAATCTCAAACAAATATGGCATCTTAAAAAACACAGAACAACCATTTCTTAGCAGATCTTGCTTTAGTGATCTAACTTTCTACTTTATGATACAAGGATATTTAGTACCTATGGTCTTTTAAAAAATATGTTTATTTATTTATTTTGATAGACAGAGAGAGCACTAGCAGGGGAGGAGCAGAGAGTGAGAGGGACTGAGAGAATCCAAAGCCCACTCCACACTGTCAACAAAGAGCCAGATACGGGGCTTGATCCCATGAACTGTAAGATCATCACCTGAGCCTAAATCAAAAGTCAGAGGTTCAACCAACTGAGCCACCCAGGCACCCCTTTATTGTATTTTTAATATAGGTATGTCACATGCAATAATTGGGGCACATTTATACTAAAAAAGTATTATTGTCTTAGTTTCCTATTGATACCATAACAAATTATCACAAATATAGTATCTTAACACATGACAAATGTATTATCCTGGACAGCTCTGTAGGTTAGGAATCCAACATGGGCTCCAACGGGTGAAAGTCAAGATTTTAGTTGACCGGACTGCAAACATTTCTGGAAGCTGGTGGGATATCCCCAACGTGGGGAAACATCTCTTCATTGTGAACACTGTTAAGGTGCCTTGCCCTCTGGCCAGTGATGGACAGACAGTTTTCCTCAAGTAATTGAATTTTAAGTAGAGCCATTCAAGACTGGAATCCACTGGAGCTATTTCATCACATCTGAGGGGACCTGCAGTGACTAGTCACTTGCCCATGCCTCCTAGATCCATGGCATTGATTCTTGCCCTTTCTGATGCCTGGCTATTTATCTATTCTCTTGACTCTTTGAGCTACACCTTATCTTTCCAAGAAGTTTTTTTCGTTTTTAACCCAAGTTGGCCAGAGTCCATTTCTGTTGCTCTCTACCGGATAAAAATGATATCTAGTGTTAATGTTACACAGAAGAAAAGGGGAAAGGGTTTTGAATAGTAATTCTGCACTGTTGATTTCACAGTCAAGTTGTGTTTCTGTGTTTCCATGACATATTGGATGCTAAGAATCACAGATCGATAATATCTTCATAAAGTATAATACTTCATTTTGCCTCACTCCAGGAAGAATTCATTTTGTTTGGGAGAAGTCAATGAAAGAAAGATAACTAATAAAAATTCACTGTTTCCTTAGAGTGATTTAGGTTTTTGCTGAATTTGAAATTTT
The DNA here is from genome assembly GCF_014898765.1 of Herpailurus yagouaroundi. Lineage (NCBI taxonomy): Eukaryota > Metazoa > Chordata > Mammalia > Carnivora > Felidae > Herpailurus > Herpailurus yagouaroundi. The sequence goes on from NW_024412444.1 coordinate 1,406,156, forward strand.
TATGCCAATACTCCATGGGTCACTGATTTAGACAAATTAAAGGCATAAATCATATGAAAGCTGTAATTACCAGAGTGGCTTGGTTTTCACTTTATATTTATAAAATCTATCTGTTTTGCTCTCTCTTATTGTCTCTGCTTTACCTGATTTTGTTGTTATGCTAAAACAATTTCTTCCTTGAGATATCCACTTATCTAGGCCCTGTGTTACAAACTGTGTTGAATCATAGTTGGGGCATGCTGGGCTTTACCTGTTTGCCAAATAGCATTAACATCTTTTAAAAGGGGCCAGTATTTCTGCGGTAGCATTCGTGATATTATCAATCCATGGAAAAGTCCTCTGGGAGATATCTGTGTTAATAAACACCTGGGCAGCCCATTATAATGCAGAATTATTCTTTTAAGAAATCTGTTCCTTACTTAATAATTAATTATAAATAATAGCTACTTTATTCATTTATTGGATATTTATTAATTGTTAAAGACAAAATTAAATTTAGTTTTAATAGTAACCACATACTTTAGGAATTCATCATGCTCAATTAATAGATAAGAAGCTAGAACTTGGGGACTATAAGCCACATGCTTCAGCATCACCCAGAGGCAGAGCTGGGATTTGAAGCCAGACCTAGACGACTCAAAACTCATTGTTTCCAAAGACTCCAACATTTGGATTTCCATTCACCTCCTAAATGATCCAAAATGTGCTTATCTTCTTTATCCATTCATCAGTTGATGGACATTTAGGCTCTTTCCGTAATTTGGCTATTGTTCAAAGTGCTGCTATAAACACTGGGGTGGTTTAAATGGAATACTACTTGGCATTGAGAAAGAATGAAATCATTCCATTTGCAGCAATGTGAATAGAAGTGGAAGGCATTATGCTGAGTGAAATAAGTTAGTCAGAGAAGGACAGATACTGTATGTTTTCACTCACCGTGGATCTTGAGAAACTTAACAGAAGTCCATGGGGGAAGGGAAGGGGAAAAAAAAAGTAGTTAGAGAGGGAGGGGGGCAAACCAGAAGAGACTCTTGAATACAGAGAACAAACTGAGGGTGGATGGGGGAGGGGGGGGAGAGGGGAAAGTGGAGGAAGGCACTTGTCGGGATGAGCACTGGGTGTTGCATGTAAGCCAATTTGACAATAAATTATATTTAAAAATGTGCTTATCTTTATTTTTTTATACTTTCAACAAAATGAAAGCCCAAATCTTTGCCTGAGGTATCATGGAAAACTCAGAAATCTCACTTGGATATTAACTTCCTTGAAACCCCTTGGCCATCTAAGCAACGTCAGAGTGGTTGTTTGGGTGTTTACTTGGGACGGTATAGAATCTTGGTTAAGTCAGTAAATAAGGGGGAGTTTGAATAACCCCTTTGAGAACAACTCTCATGAAGCTATGCTTTCCGAGCATCTGTGGAATTGAACCGTGGGTCCACTCACACTCACCTATAAGGCAGCAGGTGGAAGATTCCAATAAATGAGACTGATCCTTTCCTTGGCTGAATCGTACTACTCATCTTACAGAAGGAAAGCAAATAAAGTTGAAGTGGTAGAACTTGACACCTGACAAAAATCTCAATACAGCCTGTTCTTCCATTTTCTGTATTAGGAGATTAATTCGTCATCAATGAGACACATTCTTCTTAGCATTTTACGATGGCTGTCTTTCTACTTGTGTCTGCACATTTGTGAATTTATATGTGACACAATGTAGCATGGTGATAAAATACAGGCTCTAAAATCAGAACACTTGGGCTCAAATCTTGGCTCTGTCAGCGACTAGAACATTTCATCTGACTGCTCTGTTCCTCAATTTCTTTGTCTGTACAAAGGAAGTCATAGTTTCTACTTGATTTCACAAAGTTTTTGAGGATTAAATGGGGTAATACTCACAAAGCACTTATAAAAGTTTCTAAATTATTATGTGTTTGATAAATGTAAGATGTGACCTTCATTTTGTATTTCATTCAAGTGTGTGTCTCGAATTGTTAAGGGCATATTTGATACCGAAATAAGGGCCCTCAAAAGTGACTTCCCAAAAGAATCACTATATGCACATGGCTATAATGGCCCTGCCATTGGGCTAAATATACCAGTTAGCGTATGCTAACTTTTACTACTATACAAAACCACCCTAAAATCTCATTGGCTTGCAAAGTTTTATTTCTGGATTGAGTTTCACAAGTGTGTCATCTAAAGCTAGGCTGCATGTCATCACACGCATGCCTCCTCTTTGAAGGAGCAGTCCTTCGTGCCACGTCTTGGCTGGCCTCATGACAGAGGGGGAAAGGGAGCATTGAAAAACCACCGAGGACTCTTAAACTTCCTACTCGAAAGCGATGTGTATCTCTTTTACTTGCCAAAGCAAGTCACCGTGGCTAGCCTAACTTCAAAGGATCAAGGAAAATCAATCATCCCACATGGAAAAGAAGAAAACAATTTGAAGCCTACCATGGCTACCATAGCAGACATAACTAGTATTTGCTGAGCAACTCCTATATGCCAAGCATTGCTCTACATACTCTGAGTCACATTATAGATATGTAATATCCTACAATTCAATATCTGGATATATCTTCACAAAAGCCCTGTAACACAGTTCTTTTGTTCTTTCACGATAAGTGAAGAAATCTACACACAGAAAATTTTGATATATTCAGCCACAATTTTTGCATTCAGGTCGGTGATAAGCTTAGCATTGCACCTTACTGTGGAGGTACAATAATGACCAGGAAAGTCATGACCTTTACCTGCAGGGGGCCTGAGATTTGCAGAGGAGACTAGTTAACATGTAATTATTTGAATGCAATTGTGAGAAGTGTTCAAAGAAGAGACACAGGATGCTATGAGAATAAAGGCAGAGCGGTTTCAAGCAGAGTTGCTTAGAGAAAATCATCTTTAAGTTGAAATATGCCAGATGAGTAGAAGGTAGCAGGATGAACGTATGGGTGGACTTGAAGTGAAAAAGGTCCAAGGAGGGAATGGACAGCCCTGACTTTATAGCAGCATAGTTACATGACCAATGGGACTATGTCAGAATCAGGGGAAGGACTCAGGTGCCTTCAAAGGAAGTAAAGCAGAAGTCATTTAGCCTAGAAGTTAGAAGTACAGGCTCGCAACCCATATTATCCGGCTTCAATCCTGGTTTTCTCACTTACTATCCGAACAAAATAAGGCAATTTAACCCCTTGTTGTCTAAGATTCATTACAAAATGGGGCTGGAAACGATAATGACTTTCAAATTGCGCCAAATTAATTAATTTTTGTAAAGCACTTAAAAGTACAGTGCCTAGTGCTGAATTATTGTTCCGTAAATGTTAGCTTTTCTTAGTATTGTTATTAAAATGCACAGAACAGGAAACACAGTGGCATATCTATTGATATGCCTGGACACCTGATTCGGGTGTCGAGGTGGGCAATTAGGACAATGGGCACAATGACAGTAACTATCAAGCATTTAGGTAGTACTGTGACAGAGTAGGACACAAGAGAGGTGTGGTTTCCCCATTTTTCCATTGCCCCCCGTGGAAGTGTAATGGGCAAGGGGCAGGGGTGGGCAATGCACATAGATGGGAGATTCCTCTCATGGCTGAGGAGCTCTGAACAAGTCTCCTGAGTTCTCATGGGCCCATGGACCGGAAGAGGAAGATGCAGGGGAAAAAAGGGGTCTGCGGGGAAAGGTACCAGGTCAAAATAGGGAAAAATGCCTCAGCAATGACCCCTGATTAGGAGGTCTCATCAGAGAGGTCTGGGACAGGAATGCAAATTGCAATGCACTCCCCGTGCACCCAGTCTGGTGTGGGGAGGGCAGCTACCCCTGATCAGACCTGCTGGGGAAAGTCTGGGAATTGCCTGTGGTTGGGTCTCAAAGATCACAGAGAGAATTTTAACCTGGAACCAGATTCCTCAACATTCTGTTAGAGCTGTACATTGTTTTGGCTTAAATTGTCCCTATGAAGTTTCCCAGCTGCTGATCACCCTGTAATTGGAGTAGGAATTGCAGCAGGTTCCCTGGATGGGTCTCTGGTTTCCAGTCTTGCTTGTCTGCTTTGTTTGTTTTCAATAACCTTCTACCTCATCTCCGTGGATTTGGAGACCGACTTTCCAATTGGTGGAAGTGATTGCCAACAGCCTAGCACCTTGCTCAGTGCCACTCAAGATGAATTTCCCAAGGAAATCCTCCTCCCCCTGAGTGAGGCGTCAGGCCCATTAGAGGACAAATCCTGCATCTTGTTTCAATAAAACAATTAAAAGGCTGATGTGACGGAAGTGAGTTTAAATGGAGGCTCAGGATGAGGCTGGAGAACAGAAAGGGACCAGGTCAAAGTGCAAGTGAATTGACCAAGGTCATACAACCGAATCACTAGGGAGTCAGAACCTGAAGCCGTGTGTGTCTGGTTCCAGAGCCCTGATGAGCACACTGAGTCAGACACACACCATCATTTATGCACGACGATGGTTGAGGAAAATGTCTGGTTTTTCTGCAAAATTGTACCTGGAGCAAAGGGAGAAGGTGGTGCTGTTAAACATAGTTCGTTGTCAAAAACAGAAGAAATTTTTGCATGATCCTAGATTCAGATTTTAATCTTTTGGTCCTAACAAGAGGGATTGAAGCTCACAGGGCTATGAAGCTGCTGGGAAGTGACAGACCAGATGAACAACCTGACTCCAATAGTCTATCAGTGCAGATATGGCTAATACCCTCTCCAGCAGTTAGCTTTTCCATGCAACATAATGAGGGAAAAAGTAAATCTGAGTCAATGATACATCTGCTCATAAACTTCCATTTGTTAAATATGAAGCAAAATTCTGACAGCCATAAAACAGGGTGAACAGTTGTGTGTTTGTATTAAAATATCATTGAGATAAGCAATAACCAGCTATCCAAGCAAAGGAACATCTGTGATATTATCACGCGATTTCTGGCTGAGTCATCTCATGCTGGGAGAAAACACAGGGAAATGGAAATATCACTTGTGGTGTTCTTAATTGAGTTAAGAAAGGGCTCTGTTTTTTATCTTCCCAGGGTAGGTCCTGGAAATGCAACAGGTAGCATTTAAAAATAAATTTTTAGCTGATTGTTACAGCTCACTGCAAATCAGTCCTTGCAGCCTACTTAAAAAAAAAAAAAAAAAAAAAGGCTGCCATGATAATTCCTGGAATAAAATGTAAGCACTAAAAGTTTTATAATTCATGAATCTAACTTTTTAGTGGTTGGAAGGACTTTTTGGTTTGACCTCTACAGAGAAGAACAACAGTATATCAGAAACATTCAAAAATGCTATTTTCCAGGGTCCCCTGGGTGGCTCAGTTGCTTAAGGGTCCAACTCTTGATTTCAGCTCAGGTCATGATCTCACAGTTTGTGGGGTCAAGCCCCATGTCAGGCTCTGTGCCGATAGCATGGAGCTGCTTGGAATTCTCTCTCACCTTCTCTCTCTACCCTCCCCCACTCATGCTCGCTCTCTTTCTCTCTCTAAATAGACTTTAAAAAACGCTGTTTTCCATGTTTTTGCCATGAGAAACCCTAAGTAGTAGGCAAAAGCCTTTCTCTACCAGGGAGTAATAAGGTGCTTAGTAATTTATTAACTAAACCCCTTGAATAGGGATGAGACCAAAAAAAGACAGTTATTATCCCAAATTATATTCTACAGAAGAGTAATGAATTCATGGAATCAAGATTTTATACTGTTGGAGAAAGCCTTAGAAGTAACTGAACATTGGATTTATGGGCTTGAGCAAATTATTTAATAATTATGAGCTTTAGTCTATTCATCTACAAAACGGGGAGTCTTCTAGAGTTCTTGCATACACTAAATCAGATAACATATCTAAATTGCTAGGACACAACACTCTACTCCTAGCAGATACAGTAAATAGTTTTTCATATCAGCTTGAGTCCACAGAGCCTGTTGACTATAGTGAGCTATTTCTGCAAGTATAGTAAAAAGAGAAAGAAAGTCAAAGAAATCTAGATCTTGGAACACTGTCAGTTTTTCCAGGTCAATCTACCAAGCCCATAAGAAGTATATGCCTCTAAGGATTACCACTACACCTAAAAAGTCTACTGTTCATTTGTTTGTTTGCTTGCTTGTTTGTTTGTTTAAGAGAGAAAGCATGATGGGGGGGAGGGGCAAAGGGACAGGGAGAGAGAGAATCTTAAGCAGGCTCTAAGCCCAGGGAGGAACTGGACTCAGGGTTCAATCAAACATGAGGCTCAGTCTCACGAGTGAACGAGATCGTGACTTGAGCAGAAATCAAGAGTCAGATACTTAACCGACTGAGCCACCTAGGTACCCCAAGAAGTCTACAATTTAAATCACAAATTATTCAAGGAGACCTTTTCCAACCCAAGTAATGCAAGGAACAAAGCAAACTTAGCCTGAGGATTAACTGAGTGCAAAAGACTAACTAGACTGATCAGATAATCCTGCCACCTAACTTTCTATGTGGTAGAGAGGAACAGGTATGTTACCATTGTTGCTGACAAGGTAAATTTTGCCGGTTGATTTCGGTACAGCCATGCTTTGTATTCAGAAGATCTGATTCACACACGTCCTCAGCTTCCCCAGATGCCCACTGAAAGCCAAGAACCCACAGCCCGCAAGTCATTTATACAGACAAATTCAGACTCAGGCATAAAGATACCTTATGGACTAAATTTTAAAGACAATGATCTCTGTGTACCTCTGTTACATATGTAGATCCCTTTGAATATTACCTTCAAAGAGCCAGATACACACAGCTGGTGACTTGAAACAGAAATTTACTTTGAAGTAGTACAAACTAGAGTCATTATCTTAAATTTGTGTTCTTTAATAATATAAGCTGTAACCTGGTACAGTACCTTTTATCTAGGCTTTATTGATCAGGCAGCACATTACAAGTATAAAAAATTAAATAACTCATTAGAAATACTGAAAGCTTAGAAGGGTTGCTGTACTTCTAATGCATGGCTTCTATTTAAATATAACTAACTACCTGTAGAGAGATATAATAAATTTATACCTTCCTTCCAAATGCTCAGCCCCTTTGCCAGCAAATGGACTTTCACGACATCTCTATGAGGTCTGAATGCGCTGGTGTTTCACCTTCATTTTCTATTTGTGTACTATGGCAACAGTTACTTCCAGGTGTGAACCGTATTCATTGGATCACAGTGGAGCTGGCACTCCTCGTGGGGTTGACACCCCTCTTTGCCACCCGGTTGATGGCTCCTTACTATACATGTTATCTAAAATTATTCCAGGCTTGGGGCGCCTGGGTGGCTCTGTCGGTTAAGCATCCGACTCTTGATTTTGGCTCAGGTCATGATTTCATGGTTTGTGAATTCAAGCCCCGTGGTGGGCTCTCTGCTGACAGAGGCCTGCTTGGGATTCTCTCTCTCTCTCTCTCTCTCTCTCTCTCCCTCTGTCTGCGGTTCCTCTGCTCACACGCATTCTCTCTCTCTCAAAAATAAATAAATTGATTTAATAAGATAAAAGTATCCTGGGCTTTTGTTGCCCGTGTTTTTTCCTATAAACCCTTGCTTTGAAATGGACATCATCTATGTTCTTGCTTTGCATGAATTCTTGTAGGTACTGACTTCAGCAAACACATGGGAGATGCCCACCAGTCCTTCAAGTTATGAGTCCCATACACATCAGAGGTCTCCTATGGAAAAATCTCAGAACCATATGACCCTATCGATGCAGCGAATGAATATCAAGAGTTGGTTAAAATGAATCTGTATGTGAAAACCTAAACTCCCTTTAAAATATCATGGAACTCCCACCTTCCAGCATTTGCAACACCATAGAAGGCATTTATAGTCAGTTACTGGTAACCAGAAACATTCCGAGCAAATTAAGAGAAATATCACCATCATAGACCCCATAAAAACTGATGGTTTGGTTTTGAACTGTTACTTTGGATTTTTGTTTCTTTAAATACATTATTTAACATGGTACAAGCATCTATTTGTCATCCTTAATTATGATTTACATTAGTGTTTATATTGATTGGTTTTTGATTGGCTCTGAACTCTTTGTCCAGAAACAAAAGATTAATTTCCATGAGAATTGCCATGGGTTACGTTCTGTGGTGTTTAAAATGTGCTCTTTAGGGGCGCCTGGGTGGCGCAGTCGGTTAAGCGTCCGACTTCAGCCAGGTCACGATCTCGCGGTCCGGGAGTTGAGCCCCGCGTCGGGCTCTGGGCTGATGGCTCGGAGCCTGGAGCCTGTTTCCGATGCTGTGTCTCCCTCTCTCTCTGCCCCTCCCCCGTTCATGCTCTGTCTCTCTCTGTCCCAAAAATAAATAAAAAACGTTGAAAAAAAATTAAAAATAAATAAAATAAATAAAATAAAATGTGCTCTTTAAAAATGCATGCTTCTACAATGACTGGGGCAACAATCATTTTTAACTACATCTAACCTCTAGTTATTGGGTTATGCTAGTAAAATAATACAAGGTTTACATGTAATTGCCAAGTGGTGTTAATATTTTACAAAGTCTGATTTTCCCAACAATTAAATTTTTAGTCTAGGTTGCCTCAAATGTTTGAATTTATACTTATACTGAATGAAAAGGAACTTGGACTAATGTTCCATTTCTCACATACGATTTAGAATTCTCTGGAGGTGCTTGTTATAAATCATGGACTTGCCTCCGGGCCTAATGAACCAGACACCACAAAGGTTATTGTGGTAGGTGAGTCTTATGGCTTTAAAGTTGGAAAATAAAGAAGACGATGATGTCGATGCCCATTTTAACGGTAAAGAAATTGAGGCTCAGGAGGTTAAGACACTTGTTCTAAGTCACTTAGCTATTCAGTAGTAGGCCCAGGACATAAACCCATGTGGGTCCCACACCAAAGCCTATACCCTTCCCCACAGTGCTTCAAGGTACATCAAATTCATATGAAATTTATACATTTATACAAATTTCTATAAAAGATTCACAGAGACTATAGATAAGACAACAAGGAAAAACAGTATGAAAAGGCTGGAAGAACAAAAGGAGAAGTTTTTTCAGGAGACTATAAAGAGTTCCTATTGGCCCCAACAGTAGTTTCCTACTGGGTTTTAATGTTTAACTGAGAAGCAAGCTCCATAATGGGAGGCATCTTGAACGTCAAGTTGAGGAAAATGTTGGTAAGCAAGACAGTGGTTTCCCACTAAACATGCTATTCTGTCTACTTCTCTGGACACCTTTGGTTCAGACTACCCTCAACTCTCAAATGGACCACAACCATGCTGTGCCCACAGTGTTCTTTCTAAAATGAAAATTTCATGTCATTACTCCCCTTGAAAACCATCTTAAGTTCCCATTACCCTCAGAATAATGGAACCTAAGATATTTACCCTGGCTTCCACACCCTATTCAAAATCACATCCCACCATACCTTTTTACCCCTCAGTCTTCACCTCTAATGATGTCTTTTGTCTGCCTGTCTTCACTCAGTCTTCCCAATCACCTACTTCACTCTGACCCCAGATACACATACCTTTTATTTCTTTACAAGGCCATCATTTTTTTCTTCACTTGGCCCTTACATATCCTGGACCCTGCCAGGAACATTTTTATGTCATTTTTACATATTTCACTGTGAACTCTTACTATCCTTTGGGTCTCTGTTTATACACCATCCTCCTCTACCCCAAACCTACCTATCCAGGTACATTTGCATGTTATCTCCCTTACTTATTCTAGCATTTATCTCACGGTATTCTAATAGGCTTCATGTTGGTCTAGAAACCCCTTTAAAGGCAGTATTCCCTTGGGGTAGGTTCAGGCTCTATCTTATTTGCTAGTGAATCCCTAGTGTTTACTATAGTGCCTGCCAGTAATTACCCAACAAACATAATTTGTCAAATTGATGAAGAGATGGATGGATAAATGAATTATCTGGGGTGTGGATATGACAGAACAGATGAGAAAGGATAAGAAAGGATAGACAGGAAAAACATAACCAAGCAATTTAGTCACACTGGATAAATCAAAGAAATATATATATATATATATTTAACCTATATATAAATCTATACATAAATCTATATATATAAACATATTTATATATATATTGTATTTATATATTGTAATATATATAAATAATATATATTTTATATATGCATATATATAAACATATTTTTTTCTTTTACATTTATTTATTTTGAGAGAGAGACCATGCACATGGGAGTGGGGGAGGGGCAGAGAGAGAGGGTGAGAGAGAATCCCAAGCAGGCTCCACACTGTCAGCGTGGACCCCGACGTGAAGCTCAATCTCACCAACTGTGAGATCACGACCTGAGCCAAAATCAAGAGTCAGAGGCCTAATCGACTGAGATAAGGCACTCCAGAAAAACATATTTAATACCACCAGGCACCCCAGAATAATATATTCAATACCACCATGTATTAAATGTATGCACGTTTTCAAAGGGAAAAAAGTCTTTTCTTCAAGTTGTCTTGAAGGATAACAGGATGTCTACGAAGTCTGGAAACAAAGATAATATTTTATTTCCTATAATTTGAAGAGTTCTTTGATGATATTATATAATAATAGTGATATATTTGCCTACATTTCGAGATTTTGTGGACACCTACAGATGTAAGTATCATGCAAATAACTTTTACAATCCCTACTGCCCCAATTTCCATCTAATGTGGAGACAATTGTAGCCCTTCCAGTCATAAAGGGGGGAATTAGTTGATAGTAACAAGTTGATCTGGAATGTCTCATCGATCTAGAGCACATCACCTATGGGATGGATGGCCTCCTCTGTCAATGAGCTCTGTCCACCTCCAGCCACTAGGGAGATGCTGTGACAGGTTGATGGAACACACTGGTCCAGAGGATCGTCTTTTGTGTCATATAGACCTAGATTCAAAGCTCTGCCGGGCCTCAGTAACCCAGGAACATTCCAGACCTAAGTTTCTCACACACAACCTTCCATACCCAAATAACATTTTTGCAGCACCTCTGTACTAAGAAGGAGACTCATTTCCGGAAGTTGTGGCCACTACCGAAAAGGTCATCAGCAAGTAACAATGTCCCCCAAAGCCTCCTCTTGCTTTTTCAAAGGCATATTTAGAAGGAAACGCTAAGTTACTCTTGGGTGAAGGAATAATGTGGAAGAAACAACCTGAATAACAGTCTTGCCCGCCTAGAAACCAGCACAGCTGTTGATCATTAAGGAATTAGCCAAAAAAAAAAAAAAAAAGAAAGAAAGAAAGAAAGAAAGAAAGAAAGAGAGAGAAATTTACAACAGAGAAGCGGAACATGTTTCCCTTGAAGAGAGGCATTTCTGTGTAAATGCCACATCTTCAATATAACCATCTAAAATTATATACAAGTCTCTGTTAACTATAGTTATCTAGAAAGGAGAACCATTTTCTCATTAGCTTCATGTACTCTCAACATTTGTTACTTACATAACGTGTTACTATTATTTAAAACAAATAGAAAGCACTATGGTGAATTGTTGTGTAAAAGTAGCCTATTCTTAGTACTTTTGTTCCAGGCCTGGAAACCTTTCCAGAGTGCCTTATTTTTTGTATTTTTGTGGCAGAATAATCACTTCGGGACATAATGCTGTATATTAGTTCCTTTAAAAAGAACATTTCTCTATCAAATATCAAATTCTTCAGCTTTTCATTAATTTTTAGAATATTTCAGGAGGGCAGGTTATATTTCTTGTCAAAGGAAAATCACTCTTGGCATCTTCTGCAGTTAGAGCAAGAAACATATTCCTCTTCAAATTGCCTTTTTTATTTTTTTATTGTTGTGTTACAGCACAACCAAGAGTGTGTAGCATACAAATGATAGGTGGTAAAGATATTGTGGGTTTGCATGCATAATAAATGTGGTTTCATTTCAGGAGTTGGCGAGCATTTCATAACGCAAGAGTGGAAAATGGGACAATTTGAATATTTTGGGAGGCTTCGATATATACTCACGGTGCATGCATATACATATTTACATATAATTTTCAACATTCTTATTTATAAGCAAATAGCCAAACAGGCAATTATTTGCATGTGGGCCAATATGACACAGTCAATGGTTTGGAAAATATAAGCTAGCTAACTAACTCATTATTGTAAATAGAAAGTGCAAGTAAGGTATATCAGCTCTTTGAAACATAAGCCACTGAAAACAGAGTTGCTTCCCTTAGAATCAAATGTAGGAGGTATGTTTAGATAGAAGTCCTCTCCTTTTCGTGATATTTAAGAAAACATGGAATTGTGAAGCGTCTTAGAAAATCCCTTTTAGAGTAAAATGTGGACCAGTCCCTTTCTACAGCAGCAGCCAGCAAATCAAAACCAATCTATTCCCTGTGATTTTACGTTTTAATTCCTAGGAATATTATATGAGCTGGGCCCCGGCTTCTAACGCACTTAGTCACCTGAGTCACAAATAGTAATACCTGCAGAGAGTGGTAAAATAAACCTAATGAGCCCTTACATTAGTGTCAGAGTCTCTGTTGAAGTCATGCATCTGAAATTACTCAAACGAAGGAGAAAGAGGAGACACACAGGGCACGACAGGTTGTTGCGGCGAGCGAAGGTGTCGTCTGGGTGCGAGGATGCGGCCAGCGCTCCATCAATGCCCACCCTGCTAAAACACTGAACGAAAATGACTGATCTACAATTTGCATTCTCTTTTCAGTCCATCAGCAGAACATTATTAAAACCAGTCAGCCAAAACCCATTAGAACAGCACTCACGTAGGAAACAATGCCCAGGTCTGCTTGTTCTCCATTTTTATGCACTGCTACAGGACTATAAATATTCATCGTAATGTAACTGAAAATTATTGAAGTGAGAAAAAAGAGAAACAGGGAAGCCATTTGCTTCAATTCATAAACAGCATCTGTTGGGAAGTTATTCATAGATTGCTTCAGGGCCTGCTGAGCAGCAAGCCCACAGAAAAGGATGCCATTGCAAGCAAATTGGCGCAAACTGCATGGAGATGCTATTACACATGATTCACTGACAGCCAGGGAGAATGATCAGGCACTGGGTTGTTTTATGTGTTCTTTTATCACTGGGACACAGGACTACCCTCCAGCCAAAGTCTCACACAGTTCAAATTAGAAGAGCAACCTTCTAAGTGTATTAAGGCCTAACCAGTAGCTAGAGAAAGTTAGAATAACCAGCCAGACTCCTGGTGATAAGAGCTTGTTCATCAGCCCACACCTTAGGCACCCTCACATCCTGCCCGTACAACCTGGCAGATGCGAAAGTCCTGGTAATACTGTGTCCATCAGAACTTAAACATTCGAGGAAAAAGTTTCTAGAAGGTTGAAAT
>NW_024412444.1:1421947-1525210 GCF_014898765.1 Herpailurus yagouaroundi
TTTGAAATACTGTGATTTGCAAAATTATGTGTTTGTCATTACTGGTTTCTTCCTGCATTTCAACAGAAGCCATGTCAACATTGCCAGAACTATTTAGGAGGCTAGGCTGTTGTCCCATTAACATCTAAATTTACTGCATTTGTGTCCTTTTCAAACGAGATGAGTAAGACAAACAACCCCATCAACTCTTGTGGTTTCCTTCTGGTTTTCTATGACTATTAATTGTAACTCAAATCCTGCAATCGAGCAAATGGCTGAGCATGGGGAGGGGTGGGACGTACAAAATGTGATCTCCTCACTAACACTGAATAAAGACATATTCTGTCCCTGTGTGTTCTTGGCAGAAATTTGAGGAGAAATTAACTGCTCCTAATTGCTCATCAATTCCATTATCTCTTTTTATTTGTGCATTTGTCTCTTATTGACCAACTGCTATATGCCAGGGGCTGTGTAAGAACTTGGGATATGATAGTGAAAGTCCTTGGTCCCAAGTTGCTCACTGGGTTGTGAAAAATAGACATATAAGTAAAGGCACAAGGACATTAGAGCATTCAGAGTGCTAAACACTGAAGAGTTCAATGGGCACACAAAGGGGTAAATGGAGTTCGATGGGCACACCTTCAGCCTGGGGTAAAAAGAAATATTCTTAGAGATGGGGGCATCTAAGCCAACATGAGAAATACAAAGAGAGTTGTTCTAATGAATAACTGAACTGGGAGAAGACACTTCAGACAATGGGAACAACATAGGCTGAATTTGGGAAGACCCAACCCTGAGATGCTCTGATGCAGTAAATCTGAAATGAAACCCAGGACAATGTATTGTTAACAAGCACCCCAAGAAATATTAATGCAAGTGATTAAAAACGTTTAAAGAAAGTCAGAAGCAACATGGTAGTTTGAAACAGTTCGCATGTGGTCATCCTAGAAATTTTGGAAATATGTTCAGGAATCTGCACAGGACCTTTCTTGGCACCATTTACATAACTAAATCAAGTCATGTTGATTATGTATCTGCTGTGTGGAAGCATGGGAGCATAATGGGGTAGCTCTCAAGGTAGACCAAGGAGAGAGAAGTTCCAAATGAGTGGTACACACAAGAAATATACCACAAGAAGGGTAACATTAAAGAAAGGCTTTCTGGGCTGCACGACGCTGAACTAGGGCTTGTGGAAAGGGTACAATACAGAATAAGAGGGCACAAGCCGTTCCTGTAATAGAGATTTGTAATTTTAAAGTCCGCATCGAATCAACGTTTAGCTACTTGTTAGTTGTGACATTCAGCAAGTTGTATGACTTTGTTTCAGTTGCTTCATGTGTAAAATGGAAATGATAATTATTTCAACTTGGCAAGACTGATGTGAAAAACATATGATGTGATCTATCAAGTAAAATATATATGGGTTCTGGTACATAGTAAGTGCTTAGTAAATATCTACTGAACAAAAAAATGAAAACTAATTGTTATTTCTTTTCTCTCTGTGGCTTCTAACCTCAAAAAATATTTTTCTAAGCAATGACCTTATATTTAGCAATAATCTCTAAGAAACCTTATATGTTATTACAGAACCATGGCTCTCTTCAAGGGACTTTATGAGATCATTTGATTCCAGCTCTATATTTTACAGTAGGAGAGTATGGTGAAAAGGATACAGGTTTTGGGATTAGACTACCTAAGTTTGAATTGTAGCTCACTATTTACTAGCTCTGTAACCTTGAACATGTTTCTCGAACTCTTTTAGGCTTGGTTTATACAATAAAACGATGAATGTCTAACTCTTAGGATTATAAAGAAGCCTATGGATTCATTCACTCAAAAATGTGTGAACCGAGTACAGTTGACCCTAAACAATGTAAGGGTTAGGGGTGCTAACACCCCGTAGAGTTGAAAATCCATGTATAACTTTTGACTCCCCTAAAACAACTACTAATAGCCTGCTACTGACTACAAGCCCTACTGGTCACATAAACAGTGCATTGACACATAGTTTTTGTTATATGTGTTACATACTGGATTCTTACAATAAAGAGAGAAAAAAGAAAGTGTTATTAAGTAAATCCTAAGGAAAAGAAAATACACTTACTATACTGTATTTATTGAAAAAAAAAATCCACATGTGGACCTTCACAGTTCAAACTCATGTTGTTCATGGTTCAACTTTATTTACCAAATGTGAGAAACTGTGAGAAACTGGTCCAGGATCTGAAAATTAGCAGTGAACAAAAATGAGAGACCCCTACCTTCCTCAACCTTATACATAAAAGATAGCTATATTATTTCTCTAGAGATATATAATAAGTTTCTATAAACCTGGCTTAAAACAAAATTTATTTTCTCAGCCTGGAGACTAGAACACTGAAGTAAAGGTATCCTAGGACCATGCTCCCACCAAAATCTCTAGAGAAGAATCTTTGCTTGCTTCTTCTAGCTCCTGGGAATCGTCATGTTCCTTGGCTTACAGACCCATCACTCCAATCTCTGCCTCCATTGTCACATGGCATTCTCCTAATGTGTATGAGTCCAAATTTCTCTCATTTTATAAGGACACCAGTCATTAGATTTAGGGCCCATTCTAATCCACTATGACCTTATCTTAACTTTATTACATTTGAAAAGACCCTATTGTAAGATCACATTAACATGTCCCAGGGGTTAGGATTTCAACTGATCTTTTCGGGGGACACAATTCAATCCACAACAGTAGTTAATGAACAACTTGGCCACATAATTTTTGGCAGGCCATCCTAGGATCAAGCTTCCAGGAAGCCCTCAGTAAATGATAGCTAATATGGGGTGACATATTTTGGTCACATTTTTTCAGGTAAGTTTGGTGAATTTTGCATTGTTCATCAAAGATCAGAAAACTAATACAATGGAATTAGAAATCTGATAAAATAAATCCAAAGAAGGGTCTCTATAAACAGCAGTGTCTCCCAAAATTGGTTATTCACATGCCTTACGGCTTCTAAAAAATTTTAGGTATTAAGAGGACAATCTTTACTTTTAATAATTATGTATTTAACATGCATTAGAAGAAATATTACTAGCACTTAAAACCCACGATTTCACAAATAACATTTCTTTCAAGGTGTTTTATACAGAGCTGTCATTTAAAACAGTTAGGTGTTTGCCTTTCAGCCAGAATTGCCATCTTGCAATTCGCCAAAATGACCAACACGAAGGGCAAGAGGAGAGGCACCCCTCTCTCCAGGCCTTTTATAAAACATGGAGTTGTTTCTTGGACCATGTTCACGGGAATCTACAGGAAAGATGATACCGTAGACAAAGGGATGGGCACTGTTCAGAAAGGAATGCCCTACACATATAACCATGGCAAAACTGGAAGAGTCTACACTGTTACCCAGCATGCTTTTGGCATTGTTGTAAACAAACAAGTTAAGGGCAAGATTCTTGCCAAGAGAACTAATGTACATATTGAGCATATTAAGCACTGAAAGAACGAAGACAGCTTTGTGAAATGTGTGATGGAAAATGATCAGAAGAAGAAGGAAGCCAAAGAGAAAGGTACTTGGGTTCGACAGAAGCACCAGCTTGTCCCACCCAGAGAAGCACACTTTGTGAGAACCAATGTCAACGGGTCTGAGCTGCTGCAATCCATTTCCTATGAACTCATGGCATGGTAAGTGTTAAAATAAATAAAATAGCTCAGGACTGTGAAAATAAACAATTAGGCACTTGAGTGAATCAATTCATTAAAAAAATGACAGAAGAGTCGGTAAGTGGCTGTAGCGAAAAATACTGCAGTGGTACTTGGGTGACTCAAGTTTCAGACACGTCCTACTCCCACATGATGCTTCTTTCTTCATTCTGTCAAACCAACTAGCATCGATGGCTGTATGTCTTCACATGGATCCAATTTGCAGAATGCAAATTTTGGGACTTTCCCAGTTGGGGCAATGGACGTAAAGATGCAGTTTCTATCTTTATGTCACCTGCATTTATTTATTTATTTATTTATTTATTTATTTATTTATTTTTACTTATTTAATATAAATTTATTGTCAAGTTGGCTTCCATACAACACTCAGTGCTCATCCCAACAAGGGCCCTCCTCAATGCCCGTCACCCACTTTCCCCTCTCGCCCACCCCCCATCAACCCTCAGTTTGTTCTCTGTATTTAAGAGTCTCTTACGGTTTGCCTCCTTCCCTCTCTGTTTGTAATTTTTCCCCCTTCCCTTCCCCCATGGTCTTCTGTTAAGTTTTTCAAGAGCCACATATGAGTGCAAACGTATGGTATCTGTCTTTCTCTGACTGACTTATGTTTACTTAGCAAAATATCCTCTAACCATCAACACCCAAGAGGAGAAAGCAGGCAGCAACCTCTTTGACCTCAGCTGCAGCAGTTTCTTACTGGACACAACTCCAAAGGCAAAGGGATTAAAAGCAAAAAATGAACAAGTGGAATCTCATCAGGAAAAAAAGCTTCTGCACTGCAAAAGAAACCATCAACAAAACTAAAAGGCAACTGACAGAATGGGAAAGATATTTGCAAATGATATCGGACAAAGGGCTAGTATCCAGCTGCCTTTAAATTGATGATCACTTCTCTCAAATCCACATCTTAAATACATCTGAAGCTCAGTATCAAAACTTAATGATTAAACTACAATAATCAAGACTGTGTGGTAATGGCATAAGGATATACATGTAAATGAAAGGGACAGAATTAGGAATCCAGAAGACCTCCCACATTTATTGTCAAATGACTTTCAATAAGGGTGTCAAGATAATTCAATTGGGAAAGAATAGTCTTTTCAACAAATGGTACTGGGGCAATTGAATGTCCACATGCAAAAGAATGAAGCTGGACATCACTTCATCTCATATACAAAAATTAACTCCTCATATATAAGAAAAGAGTATGTTATCGTGTGTGTGTGTGTGTGTGTGTGTGTGTGTGTGTGTGTGTGTGTGTGCGTTCACACAAATATTTTATTCCATTCTGGAGGTTGTCTTTTTTCTTTCTTGATGGTATCCTTTGCTATGTTTTCTCCCCACCTTTTGTTACTTGTACTTTAGGTATCATACCTAAAGAACAATTGCCTAATACAAGGTCATGAAGATTTACACCTGTGTTTTCCTCCAAGTTTTAGTTCTTACATTTAGGTTTTTGATCTGTTTTTAGTGAAATTTTAAATATAGCATTCTCTCCATTTTGATTTATCTCAGAGGCTCTTAATTTCTCAATTTTTTTGAGATATTTATTTTGATGGAAATTTTGAGATAATGGTTTTGATGGATTTTAATAAGCTTGACAGTCTTTTTCTCTGGACACAATGAATATATCACCACACTGTTTCTAGCCTACATGGCTTCTGAGGAGAAATCAGTGATTAACCTTATCGATAATCCCTTTAAATGATGAGTCACTCTTCTCTTGCTGCCTTCAAGATTCTCTGTTTGTGTCTACCTTTCAACAATTTATGTTTTACCTAGGTGTGAATCTCTTTGAGGGTATCCTACTTGGATATCCTACTTGGAGCTTATTGAACTTCCTGGATGTGTAGATAAATGTTTTTCATTAAATTTGGAAGTTTTAGCCATTATTTCTTCAGCTACTGTTTCCACTTTCATCACTCCTTGTGGAATTCCCATTGTGTGTATATTAATATACTTGAATGTCCCTTGGGTCTCGAAGGCTCTGTTTACTTTTCTTTCTTCCTTTTCGTTTCTGTTCCCCAGACTGGATAACCTCAGTTGTCCTATCTTTAAATTCAATGATTCTTTCTTCCACCTGTTCAATTCTTCCACTGAGCCCTTGTAATGAATTTTTAAATTTCAGTTATTGTACTCTTCGAATCCAGAATTTCTACTTGGTTCTTTCTTTATATCCTCTATATCTTTATTGGTAGTCCCTATTTGGTGAGAAGTTATTCTTCTATTTTCTTTACTTTCACAAGCATGGTTTCCTTCAGTTTTTTGAACTTATATAAAATAGCCAGTTTAAAATGTTTATCTACTTAGTCTGGCATGTGGGGCTCCTTAGGGAGTTTAATCAATAGATTCTTTCTTGTGTTTGAGCTGTACCTTTTTTTTTTTTTTTTTTACAAGTGCACTCCTTAATCCCCATCAACAGTTGAACCCCACCCACCTCACCTCTGGTGAATCAGTTTGTTCTCTCTAGTTAACAGGCATCTTGGCTTGCCCTTCTCCTTTTCCCTTTGTTTGCTTATTTTGTTTCTTAAATTCTACATATGAGTGAAATCGTATGGGTTTTGTCTTTTTCAGACAGAGTGATTTCACTTAGCATAATGCTCTCTGGCTCCACCCATGTTTTTCTAAGTGGCAGAGTTTCATTCTTTTTCATGGCTGAGTAATATTGCACTATATATATACATCTTCTTTATCCATTCATCAGTGGAGCTGAGCTATACTGGAGTTGATGAGCTAGACATTCTTATTTCTTTGCATGTCTCATAATTTTTGTTGAAAACTTGACATTAAAATAGTGTATTGTAGAAACTCTGAAAACCATCATCTGCCCCCCCCCCCCCCCACAGGACTTGTTGTTGTTGCTGATCACTATTTATCCAGTAATGTTTCTGAACTAATTCTGTAAAATCTGCATTCTTTTCCTTATTTGGCCATCAAATTTCTGCTTAGTTAGTTTAGGGATTGCTAACTTGGAAACCAAGAGCCATCCTAGTCTTTGCTAGGGACCTCCATGTGCGTATTGGGTCACATTTTAATACTCAGTCAGCCACTTGACAACTTTACCTTAGTCTTTACTTCATGCTTTGCAAGGAACATCAAGACTGGCCAGAGGTTAGAGGTTAGGACATGTAACGTAGGTCTTTCGTAAGCATTCATGCCGCCCTGGGAATGTGCACAGCCATACCTATGTGCTTGTCTTCCTAAATTCTCAGAAATATGGGAGAGTTTTCCAAAGCCTTAATAGACTCCTCATTTCCCAGTTCTTTCTATTAAGTTTTTTTTTTTTGGGGGGGGGTAGCCTATTGTTTGCTGCAACCATCATCCAGTGCCTCAGGCAACCACAAAATTAAACAATCACCCCTACAGATTTTTGAGAAATGTCTCAGGAAAAAGTCGTCAATAAGGCTTTCTTCAGTGGGTGAGCTGTAAGTCAGGTCAAAGAAAGCCAGCTTCATAACTGGGGTCATCCTAGGAACTATCAAACAGGTGAAATAATGCTAATTCTCTAGGAATGTGGCTGTGAGGCAACTCTGACCATATTCTGTCTCCTTATTCTCTCAAGATTGTGGTCTGCTGGTTTTCAGTGTTACTGTGGAGCTGTAGAGAGGGAGATGGGAGGGGAGCAAGTTAAAATATCACAAAGCTCACTCTTCTTAGGAAGATTTACCTGTTTTTCTTCAACGAAAATTCTCCAGATTGCTGCAAGCCTTTGTTAGCTTTTAAAATTTTGAAAAACTTTATTTGGACAATGCTGTCCAGTTTTCTCACTGCTTTTATAAAGAAAACTTTCAAAAGTCCTTATTCATTTTCAATGACATCCCCTCTGTCCTTCTTTCTTTGTCTATAAGTGCAAGGTTGGCTTCTAACCAGCACTATGCTAAGTTGTTCCTCTTTTTTTTTTTTTTTTTTTTTTTTTAATTCTGCCCCTTCTTTTTACTCTGGAAAATACAAAGTATCATAGTTGGGTAGAGACACCGGTGTCAGATTTGGTAAGTGTTGAGAAGATGAGGATCATTGAAGGGTAATGATCCTTGAGGATCATTTTTATTAATTTTGTCCCATCCCAGATGGTGATTACTCCACTTAACCGTGTTGTTATTTTACACTAAAATAAAGCTGTCTACTAAAGCACATACATTAAATGACATCCATGTCCTGATGATGAGAAGAATATACATAATGAGACCATCACAGATGCTAAAGCTGAAGAATACAGGTTGAGTGCTTCCTTTCCAATCACATCAAGAAACATGGTTCCTCAGACTATCTTCACCTCACCAACAACCCACCTTTCAACTTTTACCCCATTCCCCTTCATCTGGGAGTCCTTTTTCCAAAGAAACATCATTACTGTTATTGTTTTAATCAACTGGTGAATGTTACTAAATACAGGAAATAGTCAAATATCAAAGCTCCGCTGCGATCTTAATGCTGGGCAGTTAGCTAGGTTCACTCACTAGATCAGTGACTCATTCTTTCACCTTATCTGACAAAGTTGAATATTATTACCTGTTACGAACCTTTGAGGTCCTCGGTGCAAACTCACATTGTGAATTTTGAGTAACAAAGACCAATACTTTTACACAAACTGCAGAGACTTTTACAAATGTTTTCTCGAAAATGAAACAGCCAGTGATTCATAAGCGCAAAAGTAGAATTCACCAGCTGTTTCATATGCCCTTTCCCATCAGGCTTGACCTTTTCTTCACTGCTTCCCCAAATTCCAAATTCTTTCCTGCCTGAGGGGAAGGAAAAGCATTTTCTCCTGCCAGCGACAGACAAGATGCTGCAGAAGCAACAGCTGGCCAGAAGTGATTCTACCTTCCCGCGGAGCAAGCCAAGTCAGAGACGTGGATCATTATGTTTCTAGGTGAAAATCCCAGACTGGTAATTCTTTGGGCTTTTTTTAACTTCTTTTATTTGATGAACATTTAGCATGCCATCTCTCTATGCTCAAAGGTGTAACATTTATGCAACATAACCAGAAATATATCTGACCAAATAGAATGAAAATTATTTCAGCTGAGGCTACAACATCAACATTAATACGAAACCCATGCCACAGTCCCTTAGTGCCATTAACCCATAAAAACATACACAAATTAAGGATGGTTATGGTTCTGAGGTCTCACTGGCAGTTGGGAAATGGGACTTTGTGTTGTAGCCTAAGAAATATTCCTTAAGTGGATACCTAGTGTTCCAAATTTGACCAGTTTTTGGTCACTTTAAAGAATTTATTTACCACTTATTACCTCAGTATCTATGATTCAGAAACTTTCAGTATTTGGGTCTTTTTCACCTTACGGCTAAAATGTGAACAAAATTCATTTGTTGTTGTTGTTGTTTTTATTTTTTTAAATTTTTTACTGCTTATTTATTTTTGAGAAAGAGACAGAGGGTGAGCAAGGGAGGAGTAGAGAGAGAGGGAGACACAGAATCTGAAGCAGGCTCCAGGCTCTGAGCTGTCAGCATAGGCCCGACATGGGACTCGAACCCATGAACCGTGAGACCATGGCCTCAGCCGAGGTCAGACGCTTAACCCACTGAACCACCCAGGCGCTCCTCATTGTTTCTTTTTTAAACCGTTGTGTTAAGTGAGGGCCCCTAACCACTATCCCAACCAGGGAGCAGCTCCAGAATTTCCCGACTGCTCAGTGAGGCTAGTTTGACCTGCTGAAGACAAAGCCACCAGTACAAGTGGTGAGCGCTCCACTGGACACATTTGCCCGTCTCTGCGTATGGCCAGAAACATCTGGCAGGGACAGAAACTCACAGCCACCTTGCTCACAGTCGCAGACTGTTCCTGAACCATCTGAATCTGGCTGGAGAGGAAGCACAAAGCAACGTCCTAGCCACTTAATTTTAATTCAACAGGGAGATAAGGAAGTAATGACCTTGCTTCTAATGTGAGTTCCAAGAAAGGAGATGAATAAATTGCCTCTCCTCTATCCAGACCACTATTAATTTATACAAATACTGGTCAGTTAAATTAGATTACACTTGTAAAGTGCTTGGCTCCAGGGCCTGACACATAGTGAGGCTTACAGTAAATCTTAGTGGCAATTAATAATAAATCATATTCTGAACTAGTTAATGATATTTTGCATGCATTTAAAATTTCAACAGAGAAAATGACCTCAGTGCAAAGACACCAACACCAAGTGTTCCTTTAAACACATCAGGTATCATGTAATGTTTCACATGTCTGGAGAGGCTGGGTGTTCTGCTTTTGCACATGTATGAATATCATATATGATTGTGTTTGGGAAAGACGGAAAGAACACCGGCAACTATACAGGTGAGGGGTTGAAAGCCATATGATTATCTAATTAAAGTGATATGTGACATACCTGTTACTTATTTCCTTTGTGGACAATGTAGAGCCAATGAACCAACAACATTTGAATCTTTGAACAACCATGGAGTAAGCAATGAGATACTACTTTGTCTCAATATCCTTTGTGTAAGAACCCTAAGTGAATTTCTGTTTTGAGATTCATTTCAGAAAAATCGTTGCCTTTGTAGATTAATATATCTGCTTTCTATTTTCAGAAATCGCTTGAGTCACTTGTTATCTTTCTTTTGTTGCTTTAACAGCTTTATTGTTATACCTAAGTTTATCACCCAGGTGGGTAGAATCTGCTCAACCAATATATGCAATGCTAAAAACATCGACTCCTTCTGCCTTCTCCAGATGGTTTGGAGATGTCTTACCCTACCCAGTGTTTGAAATTGCCTTAGTATATAAAGGTATAAAGAATGGCATAAAATAGCATTTATAAGAGAATAATGTGGCATAATGGTAAGTTGTGCTATTCATGTTTAGAAAACCACTTTTGGGGCTCTTGGGTGGCGCAGTCGGTTAAGCGTCCGACTTCAGCCAGGTCACGATCTCGCGGTCCGTGAGCTCGAGCCCCGCGTCAGGCTCTGCGCTGATGGCTCAGAGCCTGGAGCCTGTTTCCGATTCTGTGTCTCCCTCTCTCTCTGCCCCTCCCCCCTTCATGCTCTGTCTCTCTCTGTCCCAAAAATAAATAAACGTTGAAAAAAAAAAAAAAAAGAAAACCACTTTTACCAGTTATTTGCCTCTTTAGTTTCTCCATATCCATTTGTCCAAAGACAAAGGTCTTTGCTCCTACGTTTTGCTGGGTTGGTATGCCCGCCCCTCCCCCTTTTCTCTTCGGATACAAGCCAAGTCAAGTACCATATCCTTGGCAGATCTTTAACCTATAAACAGCTCATGTCAATTACTATACTTCTGTCCCTCCACCGAGAGAGAATTGCCTGGGAGAACATGTGACTCTAGAGGGTCTCATCACAGCAAAGTGCTTTAGTGCCTAATATATATGGTGGAAACACTGAAGAAAAGAAACTCTCTTCTCAGTAATCCTAGGGCTTTCTGGTGGCCATGTTGATACCCAAAGGAAAGAAGTTGCTGGAAATTTAATAGTGACCCTGTCTCATTGAGTCAACACTCTTGTGAGGGATACCAATGAGTCAATGAGTCATAATAACTGCTAACAGCAAATAAATACAGGGAGTTATGGGACCACTCAGCAAGAGCACTGACCCAATTTAGGGAAGATCTGTCAAATAAGACAACATCATATGGATTTTCTGTCACCTGCTCCTCAGGGGTTAAATTAAAGATGTTACATTTTTATCCTCAAACTGAGTGCACAGTGAGTAATAACTTTGACACCTAGCCATAGGTATTATCATTATAACTCTAAAACTGTAGCTTTTCCTTAAAATTCCCACCCAACAAGATGTCATACCCCATTCTATTTTAATAGCTAACTTTGCATTATTCATGATTATTGCCTCAAAAACATAGATTATCACAGCTGCTCAGCCATCATATATATAGTTTCCAACCCCACCACCCACTCCCAATCAGAATTTTGGCCATGGCCCCAGTTGGTACTGAGAGAGAACACATAAACGTTAAATACTATAACAATCTGTGGTAGAAGAGAAAAAAAATTAGCCACCAACAGGGCTGCAGAATTGTAACCAGGAAAACAAAAATATCTCATCCAAGTACCTATTTTTAAAAAATGATATATTCTGACACAGCAATTCTTTGATAGGTTTAGTAAACCCATCGAAAAGCTCATGGAATGAACTCAGTAAAACCTTCCTTTTAGGACTCTCTTACTGAGAAAATAGGAGAGTTGGTCAGGATTTGCACAGTAGGTTAATTATCAGAAGCCAATGAAGGACAACATGAATTTCGTGTATGTATAATTTGCTGGGTGGATAACCTATTAATTTCTCTCTCTAAATGTATATATATTTTAATCACATATAAATTGTAAGAGCTGAACATTTTCAACGCTTAGTTAAAATTTTAAAACAAAGGACCAATAATATTAGATTGTTCAGCATCTGCTTTTGGGAGTTTTTCCCAACC
This sequence comes from Herpailurus yagouaroundi, assembly GCF_014898765.1. NCBI lineage: Eukaryota > Metazoa > Chordata > Mammalia > Carnivora > Felidae > Herpailurus > Herpailurus yagouaroundi. Next base: position 1,434,037 of record NW_024412444.1, read on the forward strand.
CATGTGTCCTTTGGTTGTTCAGTACCAAAGACTTTGTGAGGAATTGCACCACAAGAGATCCAGGATGGAAGCTGTCAAGACGTCCTTCAAAACACCCTTATAAAGCCTGACTTCAGGATGAAAAACTTACCAAAACCAACAACAACAAAACCCCCCCAAAAACCTAAAATGGAATTAAAAATGATGAAGCTTTCCTTGGCTAAGATATTTCAAATGTGGAGGCCTACGTGAGACATGAATCCACGAGACTAGGGCTGATGAAATGTGGTAGACAGGCTCAAGACAGTCGTTAGTGATTCTTGCCTTCTGCATTTATATCCTTGTGTAGTGCCTTCCTACGATGATAGGACTGGCCTTTTCAGTCAATAGGAGAATGCAATATAAAGGAGGGTGACTTCTGAGGCCAATAAAGATGTTGCGGCTTCTGTCTTGCTTTCTTTTGAATAGGGTAGTCCACAGAAAGCTAATCACCAATTCTGTGAAAACACTGAGAGAGACCTCTGCAGAAGACTAAGCGGGAAGGAACTGAGGCTTCTCACTAATAGCTAACACCAATGGGCCAGCCATGTGAGGAAACCACATTGGAAGCAAGTCCTCCAGACTCAGTCAAGCCTACCAACGCGGATATGTTGATTATGACCTCATGAGATGCGCTGAATCAGAACTACTCAGCCAGGCCACTCAGGGGGTTCCAGATAGACAGAAGCCATGAAATAATAAATAACTGTTGCCGTTTCAAGCCACAACGGCTTGAGGTAATTTGTTAGGCTATGATATATAACTAATTCACCAGGCAGTTAACCTACTCATGTCTTTTTCTCTAGACTTTACAGCTATTATTTACTTAATAATAGGGTGAATGTGTTTCTGAATATTCATCAATACTGATCACAGTTAAGAAATAAGGTCCATAATATTTTTCCAGTCGTCTACACATGCCAATCTGGGGATGTAACAGATTCCTAAGACTGAAGGCATCTGTAACTCCACTCAGTACCTCTCCAGTACACAATTGGCATAGTGGACAAATTGCCCATCTACTCTATTTCCATGCAATTGTTTGTAAAAAGATGCTCACACTTATCCATGTATGCAGTATGTTTCTCTGCACCTTGACCTTCATACAATTATTAATCAGAAAAATTGATACAGATCATAAATATCTTCAGTTTCAGCCCCCTCTTCAACATGCCAGCTGTAAGTTCTTCAGGCTAAGTCATAACACTTTCAGGGACAGGAATTCATTATTTATCGCCATCTATTGAAAAACTCAAATAAATTTATTCAAACAAAATCTCTCTCTCTCCCTCTGAATTCCAAATACTAGCCTTAGACACTGAGTAAGTCATATGCCACTCCGATCAGTCTTTCAGATATCTGCAGAAAATAGTATCTTCTGTCTGAGATCTCACTTACATAGGATGAACGTATCCAGCTCCTACTATTTCCCTTAAGACATGATTGATCCCCTGATATCCGCGATGCTTTCCTCTGAACTTGCCCCAGTTTCTCTTACAATCAGAGCCCATGATCCAGCAGCCTACAGGCCTGTAGATGCTGTTTTGTTCTGTTTTGTTTTGTTTTCAGACATTTGTTTCTGGATGCTTTTGGACGTAGCTTGCCATCTTCGGTTACCACATCCCACAACTTCTTGCTGTCTTATAGCTCAGTTCCCGTCACCCATTCTTACCTATCTGACTCATGTCTCCCAGAACACAATACTCCTGACTTAGGAGTTAAAACTGCGGCAGCGCCCGTTCCATATGCCACAGGTGGAGATAATTCAGAAAGCTGCTCCTGGTTATTACCGGGAAGAAATCCGTGTCATCACCTTCTCGCCTCATTCTTAACCATATCAAGTTAATCAATACCTACTAAGCATCTCCTGAAGGTCTCAGACCAGGAGTTGTGTTAATAACACAGAAGACAGGGGTGCCTGGGTGGCTCAGTCAGTTGAGTGTCTGACTCTTGATTTCAGCTCAGGTCAGGGTCTCATGGTTTATGAGATCCAGCCTTGTGTGGGGCTCTGCACTGAGAGCACAGAGCCTGCTTGTGCTTGTGATTCTCCCTCTCCCTGTCTCTCTCTCTGCCCTGCCCCCATTCACGCCCTCTCTCTCTCTTCCTCTCAAAATAAAAAAAAAAAACATTTTAAAAATAATAATACAGAGGACAGAACACTAGTTAGTTCACTCCTCAAGGCCAGGATCTGTACCTCTTATCCACCCCCTAGTCCCCTCCCTGCATGAACCTAGCAGGTAACGATTACTCAGCACACGTGATTAAAGGGAAGAAAGCAGAAACGTAGGTGAGGACAACAACGCCCACATCTCAATTGGCAAAAGACAAGCAAGAACTACGTGAGAAATCTAAACGGGAGAAAGATGTCTACCCCTTCGTATATCCAAATGGAGGGGCCATAGAATGGGGATAAATTCCTCATTGGGCAATTGTTAGTCCGTTTGGTCTATCCCATAAGCCTCAATGGAGCATGACCATTTTGGGGGTGTTTAATCAGTGCCTGGCAATAGCTAACTCTGATTTTGCTTCCCTGTACTGGCAACCTTAAGGACTAGAAGATATTTTTTGCTGTTTACTGCATGATTTACTGATGGTATAAATTTCAGAGAGTTAGACCTAAGGTCTTTTTTACCTTTCTACTAAAGAAAAAGTTATAGTGGGTCAGAAAACATAGGCAGTGAGTGGTTCTCAGTAAGAAATATTAAAGGGAAATAAATAATACATGGCACCCCTCAAGAGGTCTATCTTTATTGTTTGTTCCATGGTACACACATCCTTGCAAGCCTCAAGTAGAATAATTACTTCTCTAAATAGCAGCCGAAGGGGGGGGACAAAAACCAGCACACAATAGCACTCGACTTTTAATTCCACTGGCAGCTAGAACACCATTAAACTGAACTTCAAGTCTTTGAAGTGCTAAAAAGTTCACTCAGAAAATATAATATGGCCATGTATCCGACTTAATAGCTAACGCGGTCCCCTCTCTCTCCAGTTGAGAAGAACATTCAAACTACAGCAGAGTGGTGTCGGAAACTTTCAAAACCATACTAGCAAGTCTTCTGGACCAGTTAAAAAGAATGTAGAAATCATAACCTCTTCCCACTTCACTGCCTGTATCCAATCATATTAGACACTCTTGAGAGGCAGTAGAGATTACCGGTTAACAGTACAGGCTTTCTCTGCACTCAGAGAGACCGCAGCTTGCCACCTAGGCTGAAGCCTGCAAACCATTGTCTGGTTCAACCACCTGATTTTGGTGACACTCAGTTTTCTCCTCTAAAAATGGAAGTGATCGTAGTACTTACCTCATAAAGTTCTTTTTTTTTTTAAGTTTATTAATTTTTGAGAGACAGAGAGGACAGAGCACGAGTGGGGGAGGGGCAGAGAGAAAGGGAGACACAGAAGCAGGTTCCAGGTTCCGAGCTGTCAGCACAGAGCCCGACACAAGGCTCAAAACGACAAATCATGAGATCATGATCAGAGTCAAAGTTGCATGCTTAACTGACTGAGCCACCCAGGTGCTCACCTCATAAAATTCTTAAAAGAGTAAAAGCAGTGATATATGATAATCATTACCACTCTGAGTTCTCTATTTACTGAGCTCTTACTATGTGCCAGGCTCAAAGCTAAGGGGGTACATTACCCACACTGATCCTGACAGTGGTGTTTCCCTTTCCCTACAACTTTATAGAGAATACTCAAGAGGAAGCAAATTTGGGGGAGAATAATACTCAATTGCATTTGGGACAGGTTGAGTTTGAAATATCAGCAGGCCATTGGAGGAGAAAACATGGCCTCCACATCTCTGAACCACATCCCCAGGTGCTCTTCAGATAAAACCACGCTGAATTTTAGACTATTCCCACTTGCCAATAACAGCCGTAGGAATGAGTTCACGTTCTAAATATAACCTAACAATACTGTATGTAGTGGCTCAAGGCGTTTACCTAGGGCTGTATCACCTATTTAGGCAGCTCCTTTATATAAGCTGTCCTTGTCACCTACGTCCTCTATTTTTTTTTCTGCCCTCCTGAGGAGACTTTAATCCAAATCACCCTGTTATCATTCTTGGATTTTTGATACCTCTGAACATTAATTGTCATCAGAATTAATCTTAAAGGAATTCTTTACCTTTTTAGCTTGTCACGTTAGATGCTCATTTTCACTTCGGCATTCTTCACATTAGCTCTCTCTCCTAACTTCAGGACAACCACTATATCATAAGGAGACTTTTCCGATGGACTTGAAGCAAAACAAAACCAAATAAGACAAAACCCTCTTCACTCTGTGGAAAGAATATGGAGACACATTTCTAACGCCAGCTGGAGTCCAACGCTTTGAACCTGACCTGTCCATATTATTTCTAACATCCAGAGTATAGCAACTGACATACTGTCTACATCCAGCTCCAATATGAAACATTTGCACCTCCATCCCGCCGGTGCCTTAGTTCTCAGGCCATGAAAGAAAATGTACAGCACAAGAAATGTTAGCAACTTAGAAGCGACAATTTATACTGGCTAGGAAAGGCACGTAGTTCTACAACAAGTTATCAGGCACTCCCTTATTTTGAAAATCAAACTTTCTGTACAAAGTGATGCTCAGTTTCTGCAGCTGGAAATTCTTAACTAAAAGCAGATTTCACTATCAAGTTGGTAAGTCATTCCTGTGCAAGTTGAACCTTGTACAATTAACTATTTTAGTTTGGATGTGGCTGTATTCTCTTATGATATTAAATACACATCCCTTTGTTTCCTATATCCTGACACAAGAAATGAAGCAGAAAGATACATCAAGAGCGATGAGGAGAAACTTCCTATTCATCCAAAATTTTCATGGGAAATGTGAAAAGCCAATAGTGTTCATATGGGAAGAATTATTTCCATTTTCTACAGGATCATGAGGTAGTATGTTCGTAGCTATATATAAGGACTAAAATTATTTAAAATAGTTAACCACATAGCCCACTAGATATTGAGAAATAAAGCTATGAAAGGGTTATAAACAGGTATTGGATGCAAAGTTTAATCACTAAAGTTACATACAGAACATACCAAAGTCCTTTTTATTTTTATTTTTATTTTTTTTTAAATTTTTTTTTCAACATTTATTTATTTTTGGGACAGAGAGAGACAGAGCATGAACGGGGGAGGCGCAGAGAGAGAGAGGGAGACACAGAATCGGAAACAGGCTCCAGGCTCTGAGCCATCAGCCCAGAGCCTGACGCGGGGCTCGAACTCCCGGACCGCGAGATCGTGACCTGGCTGAAGTCGGACGCTTAACCGACTGCGCCCCCCAGGCGCCCCCCAAAGTCCTTTTTAAACTTAGAGTGAAAACAAATGCCTAGGGGCTTGGCTATAAACTAAGAATTTCAGAGAACAATATTCACCATGAGGGACTATTATGTGTTGGTTATATATATTTTAGAGATTTACATGGACTTCTAAACGTTTTATTGGCTCGTTCCCTAACAACACGTGGAAAAGAGAATCTGACAAATCCTGATTTATTTTTTAAAATATTTTTTTTCCAAAACCGATCGTTTGTAAAATTTTTCTAGGATCGTTTTCCTAAAAATTACATGGGCCACATCCTTCCACTTCCTGTAAGCTTAGTGAATAATAGCAGGGTTTGATTCTCAGTCCCATCTAGGTTTGATTCTATAGCTTCTTAACTCTGTAATCTTTCATTCATCACTTAAATTCTCTGAGCCTCAGTTTCCTAATCTGTAAAATGAAGATTGAAATGCTCTTAGAAGAACATTCACAATGTTTTAATAAGGAAAGTCAACTCCTTTTCCTTCCCTTTTCTTTTTTTTTTTTTTTATGAAATTGGAAGATTAATTCTAAGAATTTCTTTTCACCTTCTGGCATGGTTTCAAGTTTATGTTCTTGATTTTCAAGACAAGACATCTTTCTTGTGGTTGCTAACAATTTGTGTTATGAGTTTGACTCCTTCCTGTCAACTGTGAAAGAATAAGAAGAGAAAACATTTGCAAAAAGAGTAAGAAGGCGGAGAAGGAGGAGGCAGCAAAGGGATCAAAGGAAAGTGGAAGAATTACTTTAAAATTTTTTTTAAAGTAGGCTAGAATCTGGGAGGCTAGAATCTGATCCTAGGAACAACTTCCTTAAAAGATTGAAGATCACCTACCCAGAAGGATCCAGGTATGCAAACTCATGGAATGATCACTTGGAGTGGCACTGTTCACACAGACTAGTGGGCCACAGAGATGATCTGTCACCCTCATCACTAATTACCCAGCTATCACTGAAGGAAGAACTTGTAAGGTAATCTTCCCTTGAAAGCAAAACAAATAAAGCATGGCCTATAAACACCTAGTAGGAGTGATATGTATTTATGGTAAAACACTTGGTGGATTTCAATTCTTTGGGCCCAGTGAACCCCCATGAACATACCTCTCCATTACGTAGGAATCTGTATGTTCCTCCAATGGTGATGAGACTTTGGACATTAATTAGGGTGATGATGGAGAAGTTACCTGTGCTTGCAGGGTAGGTAAGTTAAACTGAATAAACCCAAGATTCTCATGCTGGATCAATGATTACACATTACATATTATTTCCTGCCTCGCTGCGTTCTTAGAAAGATTAAGTGAAATGACTTATGTAAAATTCTTGGTATTGTGAGGATTCAAAATGGTAGCTACTTTCAACATCAATATCACAGTAGCAGTGCCTCCTTGTGTTATCAGGACCTTAGACAGCTTCGGCAGAGACCAGAGAGGAGGGATAAATGGTGGAATAGAGTCGGGAACTTTATAAGAGGTAGCCTTGGTCATCAGAAGCTGCCAGAAAATACAGGAGAGAACACGAGGTCATTACAAGAAAAGCTGTCTCAGAATTTTACATTTTTTGACCTGGAAACAGCCTTGGGATTATCTAATTCCAATTATTCATATGCAATCACCTCTAGCTACAGATACACAAACACCGATGAGTAGTTAAGTTTCTACAGATATGTTTTCAATAACTGATCACCTAAAATAAGGTGTATGAGAGATATTCCTGACTTTCACTAGCCCATGTCTGAAGATTTTGCTCTCAAGAGTCAATGCCATTGAACAGTTGTTTTTTTTTTTTTTTTTGAAATCAAAATATATTAATCAAGACTCGTCTGAATTGCAAATGAACCCCCATTGAAATTCAATGAAGTAGGAATTTCCTGGCTGACCTGAATGCAATGACTAGAAGACCTTCAAGCAAGAAAGAATTGAGCTGCTCAACAACATCATCAGGATTTAGTTTTTCTCTGTGATCTTCAATTCCTCTGGGTCCTCTTCTCTTGGGCAGTATCTCTCTTTTGAATAAGAGTCAATGCAGGAGACCTAGTTGAAGAATGACTTTCTCTTCACAACAATCAGATCCAAAATTCCAAGACTGGGTGTCTTTACCTATCCTGGGTCTTGTGCTACATCTCTGAGTCTATGTTGATTGCCCTGGCCTGGGTCACATGGCCACTCCTGGAGATAAAAAGTAGTCTATCCTCACACAAATCAAAGGTATGAGACTAGGAGGTTATTCCCCAGAATAAATTGGGATATTGTTAGGAGAGAAAAAAAAATGCATGTAAGGCAAACAAAAACAACAGATGCCTACTAAAGCCAGTTTTATGAGAATACAGAGTGTCAGGATAGACAAAATCCAAGTATAAATTCAAAGTTCTTCAGTACACATTATTATTGTTTTCAGAGAATAGGCAACTATCCAACTCTTAAAACACTTCTGCAGAATGCAAAAGGTCAGAGAGATACAGACTTTTGACTCTCATCTCTTTTCATAGACTTAAATACTAAATCAAGCATTTACAGTTAAATTGTGGTTCCCTTACCATCTTAATGACCAGTTTTATACAATCAGATTGGTCATTTAATCGATCCTATTAAGTTTGAAAGACAACCCCAAACATCAAATTGACCTCTCAGTCTAGGATTTTCTTAAGTCCTAGACAATGTCTCCTTCATTCTCATTTACAGTTTTCACATCTATTTTTTTCTTCTACTTTCTTCTTTTCTACTTTTCCCATATCAACTCTGACTCCTCTTGCAATTCACACAGCAGACCAATGAATTCAACTTCCTATTTTCCTTTACTTTCTCGGAGTCTCCTAAAGATACCTTGATTAAATTATACTCTGCTCCATTTATTTAACAAATATCTGTGTTCCAGGAAGGATTCTAGGTGCCTGGGTCACAGCCACAGACAAGTCAGACAAGATTGCTGTTCTCATAGAATTCACATTCTAGTGCTGAAAACAGGCAAACTTACCACCTACTTGTGATTCCTTGCCTGCTGTTATCCACCATGAACCGTGGTTGTCATGAACCGTGGGTAGCTTTTCAAACACATTATTTGTTATAAACTTCCCAACTCATCGTGGAAGGTAGACCAACTTCCACTAACCTCATTTTACAGATATTATTCAACAGAGAGGTAAAGTGAGATCATTAATTTAATCATTCTAGGATCTCCTAAACCTCTACCTTAAAAAATGCCAGATACTATTTTGGGCTTTGGAACAATAACGTTGACTTCGGCACTATCCGCATGCGTCTAGTGAGGGACAATGATAACTATAATCGCAACTAAAAAAAAAAAAAAACCAAAACGAAACAACAACCACAAAAAAACCTATGAAATCAAGTAGCAAGTTAGTGGCAGACCTAAAATAGTGGACAGCATTTCAGACGTGAGTCTGTTATTCTCACAAAAGTGTGACTCTCCCGGCAAACGATCACTTGACCAAAACCCGTATGAGGATGAAGCACCAGCACCTAAAGCTATTCTTACCGTAGCACCTGCTGCACAGATCAGGCCTAAAAAAGAATTCTATAATCCCCGATCATGACAACACCTCTACTTCACAAGAAAATCCACTGACTCCACCTCCAGTCACTTCTACTGTTCAACATCTACTGAAGGTCTTCATGAATGCAATGGGTAAGATCAGATGGATGGGCTAGGACAGGAGGTGACAACCTAGCTTGCCTCTCAGGGCAGCCTGGCTCCAGAAATAAAGCTCCTAAACATTCTGCTATTGTGCCTTTACGAAGAAGACCTTAATACAGGGAAAATACAATTTGCGAAAGAAAAAACAAAATTCACCCAAATGAAAAGCTTACGAATAACTTAAGATTGATATAGGGGCACCTGGCTGAGTTGGTTAAGCATCCAACTCCTGATGTCCACTCAGGTCAGGATTTCATGGTTCATGACATCGAGCCCCACGTCAGGCTCTGTGCTGACAGTGTGAAGTCTGCTTGGGATTCTCTCTGTCTCCCTCTCTCTCTCTGTCCCTCCCCTGCTCGTGCTCTCTCTCTCTCTCTCAAAATAAATAAACAAATTTTTAAAAGATTAATATAAAGAAGCAACAGGATGCAGATATTTTTTAACACAAACAAAAATAGGAAACAGTATTCAGAAAAAATAAGAAATTCTACAAATGAGTTAGAAAAAAAAAATGAGCCAATGATTCAAACAGGCAAATTAGAAACCCAACAGCCACAAACACACGTACACACAGCTCAACTTCAAGTAGCAACCTAAGTATTACGAATGGAAGTAATGACAGCATAGTATTTCATACACTCAAATAGAGTGAAAAATGTCTGACTTCATAAAGTGCTGATAACAGTGTATGCTTCTGGAACGAACTGAGTTGCTGCAACAACTTTTGAGAACAATTTGGCAACATACCAGTAATTTCTAAAAAGGACATAATCTACAACCCAACGGTTCCGTTCCTAAGTATATACCTTACAAAAATTCTTGCACTTGTATCCCAGAAAACTGTTTGAGAATGTTTACACCAGCAATCATGAAATTGTATTATAAAAACCTACACATCTTCCAATAGTAGAATAGATAATTAAGGGGGAGTGCAGTTGAATTTGAAAGGAAATAGCTATACCTATAACATGCAGCACAGATATTAAAAACATAATGCCACGTGAAAAAAGTGTACATACAGCACATTATACTTTCTGAATCTTTTGCGGACCCCAACAGTACTATATATATTATTTACAAATAGAAAAGAGAAAATAGAAAAAAAATTTCTAGAAATAGAAAACAACGACTCCAAGTATGCCTCCTTAAGTTAGGAGTCAGTGGTAGATGAAAAGGGAATATGGAGGGGTAAAAGGAATGTCAACATTGCCTGTTCTGTTTTGTTTCTTTTACATTAAAAAATGTGAAATAAGACTGACACAAGGAAGTCTTTATCGATGTCAATATCCCAGTGTTTTTATATAGTTTTCTATGCTTTAAATTTTCAGTATTTCTCAAAATTAAAAAAAAAAAACAACTCTCTGTATTTGCTACTTTATGGTTCCAGATGCCAAGATGAGCATAGTGGTAAATTAATGGGGCTCTGGATTAGAACCACTTGGATTCCAATGTCAGCCTTGCTGTGTATGTGGGTAAGCTACTTAACTGCTCTCTGCTACAGTGTCTCCATGTGTAAAAGGGGGAAAGCAAAATCATCTAGAGTGTGGGGATATTGAGGGAAACAAGTGAAATGGCACATGTAAAACACTTCTTAGCACCAAGATTGGCACCGGTAGTTACTTTCGTGATGACTAGTGGTAGGGAAAGCTGGCTGGGAGCGACTGTACTCCAGGAATCTACCGCTGAGCCAGAGTCCTTGCCTGCCTGCCATCTCGGGCTTCCAGCCCAGAAGAGAGGTCACATCTCATTCATGCATCTTCCATGGTGCCCTATCCATACTTAACTGAAAAATTACAACTCAGACAATTAAAAGTGCAAGGCAAAAATAGGATCTCCAAACAAAGAAATCATTAACATACCTTAGCATTTTCTTTCCTTGATCTTTTTCATTCATTGCTTTATTTAATAAATATTCACAGAAAGCCTAGCACATACGAGTGCCACTTGAAATGGGGTCCACAGTTCAGCCAAAGGCTCACAGAAGCAGCATTTAACAAGATCCCAGCTGATACATATTCAATTTAAACTTGCCTAAATCAACTAATGTTTTTCCTTGTTTGTTTGTTTGGTGTGTGTGTGGAATGCTTGGGTTTAAATCTTTGTTCTAGTGTTACTAACTATTGGACTTTTACCATGTGATACGGCTTGCCTGAGTCTGCTTTCTCATCTGCTGTTGGGAATGTAAGCCCCTATCTCACATTTGCTGTTAAGAACTAAAAAATTAGTTCTGCCTAGAAGCGCTTGGCATAGCCATGTGACATAACCCCCCGATGGTGTTAGTTTTGTTATTAAGTTAAAGTCTGAAAGAAATAACAATCAGCCAAATGAAAACATGGGAAGGAGGGGAAGGATCTCTATCATTAGGGACTGAGGCAAAATGGTTCCAGGAGAAGCAATGGTGAAAAATTAATTAGGGCAGGGTGGAGGAATGATTAAAAACAAAACAAAACAAAACAAAACAAAACAAAACAAAACAAAACAAAACAAAACCTTTGCTCTACATTAATTCTGAAATCGATTTATAGCTATAATACATCATTCCTTCTGTTCTAGAACTTAATGCAACTAAATTTTTCTTCTTCATTCCATAAAGATGCACTTTTGATGGTAGTGATGGTTTGTTATGGTGTTTATCCTGTATTTCATGTTTTGTTTTTTAAGGCTTCAACTAGAAAAATCCATGCACGTGCACAGTGCAGGTTTTCTGCTCATGATGGAGCAATACCAGGCTCAAAAGAGAAGCACTGGACAGAGTCCTACATCCCTCGCTAGGGGCTCTCTCCCCACCCCTGCCACTCATGATGTTCCGTTTATGATGTTCTGGTTCCCAGGAGGATTTAAGGCATGTGCCCTCTCACTCTCACCAGATCATCTTCCACGCTTACCCTGCTGCATCCCCTACTATGCAAAGTGGAAAGAAGGAGATTTTTAAAATAACATTTCTAATGTTATCATACCATTTAAAACCCTCAATAGTTGCCCAGCTTTTCAAATGTGGGTGCCTATAAAGACGGAACATTCATGAGCTTAGCTTGCCAGGCAGGAACTGCACAGAGTTCCTTTTCATCCTCCCTGTAGTCATCACCTGGCTTCAGTCCCTCCCACACACCATGACCGCTGTGGCCCACGCAACTTTCCACATGGTCAGCTTTCTGAGAGGACTGCTCACCCGGCACCTGCAGCAGCCCAACTCAGCCCCACAGAGTCCGCTCCAAACACAGGGTCTCCAGTGAAGCTGCCATAACACATGCCTGGCCAACTTTAGCCAGATTTTTTAGCTGGATACTCTCAGAGTACCATCTTGCTTTCCTTCAGAACACTACCCTAGTTGTGGGGCTTCCATGTTCTACTGTCCGGTGTGTTTTCAGGGTTTTTTCTTCTAGCTTGTGAGAGTCTCCCTCACTTTTTCCTACATTCAAACGCTTCTTCATATAGTTCATCCAGCGTTTGGAGTACGTTACAACTGGAGGATTTCTTGTTATCCTGGGACTTACTATCACAAGAAATGTAATTACTCGACACCAGAATGTAAATGTGTACTTATTCCATTATTTAAGACAACTTGTCCATTTCACCCTAGTGCATGGCAACGTCTGTGTTTGACTCATCACTGTCATCAGTTTTGTTGCGAGCGCCCAGCACAGAGTAGGTACTCAGAAAACATTTGTTGAATGAATGAACAGATCAGAGCTTGAGGGTCGGGGGATATATCTTGGAGCATCTTGCTGAATAACAGGCTGATAAAATCCAACCAAAGGCGATATGGCAAATTCCAAGATGTCCCGCATTCTTCCAGGCACTTCAGATGAAAGCCTCAGAGTCTTTGATCACCAGAAAATGTGGCTCTCCTACTAGTCTAATGTCGTTAATCTCTAATGCATTTTCACTCCATCCATCCTACACTTAAGCTTCCATATTCTTCATTAATTCTGACATCAGGAGGCCGAATTCCTCTGAGGCCCAAGGCACTAGAGCTCTCCCTTCAAATACCAAAGGCACATTTTTTTATTTTTATTTTTTTTAATTTTTTTTTTCCAACTTTTATTTATTTTTGGGACAGAGAGAGACAGAGCATGAACGGGCGAGGGGCAAAGAGAGAGAGAGGGAGACACAGAATCGGAAACAGGCTCCAGGCTCTGAGCCATCAGCCCAGAGCCCGACGCGGGGCTCGAACTCACGGACCGCGAGATCGTGACCTGGCTGAAGTCGGACGCTTAACCGACTGCGCCACCCAGGCGCCCCAAGGCACATTTTTTTAAAAGACAGGCATAATTTTTGCCCACAAGATTTTGTGTAACAATATTACCAATTAGCCTCTTGTGCCGTCCAAATAAATTGCCTACTAGTCATCACTTTAAGGGATTAATTGACCATGCAAATACCGAGAGGCATAAAATTCTGCCGCCAAACAGAGACCTAGTTAAGGCCTCTGTAAGTATTTGTCCTTGGGAGCAAACTCCCTTTTATTTTAATCATATTGTATTATTTGAATAAAACTTACAAAGTTCACTTAAGGTTTTTTTTTCCCTAGGACCATCCTCAATTCATTTGTTCTTTGCCAGACTAGAACTGGCCAGACTTTCTTCAGACATTGTACACAAAGCGGGCAGGATGCTAGAAGGTAATGTTAGAATTCCACCTGACTTATCTGAGCTATGGATAGAGTCAGAATATTGGTAATGGGAGGTTTCTTAAAGGTCATCTAAGTTCAATCAGAGGGTGGGGAAATAGATAAGTTAGAGCCTATTAGAAAGGGCCTCACCAGGGATCCTGAGAAACTTAACAGGAACCCATGGGAGAGGGGAAGAAAAAAAAAAGAGAGCGAGGTTAGAGTGGGAGAGAGCCAAAGCACAAGAGACTCTTAAAAACTGAGAATAAAGTAAGGGCTGATGGGGGCGGGGGGGTGGGAGGGAGGGAAGGGTGGGTGATGGGTATTGAAGAGGGCACCTTTTGGGATGAGCACTGGGTGTTGTATGGAAACCAATTTGACAATAAATTTCATATATTTAAAAAAAAAAAAAAAGAAAGGGTCTCACCAGGAAATAAATGGCACAGTCCAAATAGAATAATGGGGATAGTTTTACTAAAGAAAATGTTTACAAGGGTGTAAGAAAATGGTAAAAGCGGTGAGAGTGCCCTGATGTTAGGGCCAACAGAGTTGTCACCGCCCCTTTGCTGGAAGGGGCCAAAAGAGAGAACAGTTACAAGAACTTGGAAAGAAAGAGACATATGAAGAGGGCCCCCTTCGAAGGAGCTGTGATTTTTGGTCAAAGAGAAAGCCAGTCCAAAATGATCCCTTAAGTAAGGAGACAAGGAAATAAAACAGACCAGCCTCCCTCTCCTCGCCTCCTCCCACATTCCACCACAGCTTCCCATTGGCTTCTCTCAACAGGAAGCTAGATATCAAGGGAGTTCACCAAGGCAGTTCACAGAGCTTGGCCTCCTGAGACTAAAGCATGACTAAGAAAAAAAGTTGAGTGCACATCTAGAGGGTAAAACAGGAGATATCCAATATAGCAGACACATCTAGGGAAGACTCTTAAAAACGTAGATTCCAGGGCCACAGCCCACACTTACTGAATCAGAGTCATAGCAAAATTCAAAGGCACATGAATTTTGGGAAAACTGCATAGGCAATGATGATGCATACTTATGGTTAAGAATAGCTGACATTTTTAGTTTAAAACCCTAATTTTAACCTTTATTTCACAGCTCTTGGTAGCCCAGGAAAATTAACAATTTTGGTGCTGCAAATTTGTCTTTGCACCACAAACATCAATTTTCATCAACTATCCAAAGGAATGGGGCTATTTAGGGACCCAAGCTTTCAACCTGGGTAGATATCCACCCTGTTCACATGGTTTTTGCTATGCCAGTGGTTAAACTATTTAATTACCTACTAGTTGGCAAATAGCCATTGCTCTAAGCTCCCAAGTATCCAACCTCTACGCGAGCTGTCCAGAACTTCTTCAATACAGCCACTAAAGGGTTAACACCCCAGGATCCAGTCTGATTAGATGTTTTGAATACCACATCTCAGTTTTCAACTAACTTATTCTCCTTCTCCACCATACTTTACCTCTTAACCAGGAATGCTCACGTGTAAATCTGATGACTCTCTGGCAGATTTAGTAATAAACCCAGCAGCCAAAGACTATTTTTGATGAGACACAGAAACCTACTAGGCAGCTGGATGCCTTGTCCCTAAATTAACACCACTGTGCATTTTCCCTGTACCAGTTTTCAACACTGAACCCAGTACCTGTTAACCTTAAATCCAAGAACTGGAGGAGCATAAACCCAACAAAGAATGGCATTTGCAGTCAAAATCTTGCATTCAAATTCAGTTGTTACAACCAGGTGGTTGACCTTGGTCTGGGTATTTAGAGTCTGGGTCTCAGTTTTCTTATCATTTCAGGATTTAAAAACACAACACGGGTGACCCGGGTGGCTCAGTCGGTTAAGCGCCAGACTCTTTGACACTGGCTCAGGGCGTGATCTCACGGTTCATGAGTTCCAAGTCCCACATCAGGCTCTGTGCTTGACAGCCTAGAGCCTGCTTGGAATTTTCTGTCTCCCTCTCTCTCTTCCCCGCATTCTCTATCTCTTTCAAAATAATTTTTTTTTTTTTAAATTCTAACTTTAAAAAGCAAACAAAAAGCTTACTCCCAATGTTGCTGGACAAAATACCCTAAGTTGAAAACAGACCTCATGTTTTGATTGTTCAGTTAGTAAGACCAAAGAAAGCAAAGGGGAAAAAAGGAGAGGAAAAGTTAAAATGAACAAAAAAATAATAAGGACAACACATTGCAGCGTGTTATCACATAAGTAACAAAACACCTACCACATATGAAGCTATTATGTTTCACTGAGAGGAGAGTAGTGACTTTGCACACATTTAGTGCTCACGTTAAGTCCTAGCAGCTAGCGTTTTTAAAGGCAGAGCACTAGACATGAAGCTCTGAAATAACATGTGTAAGAGCACACAACAGCAGAAACCATCTCCCAGGTAATTTCTTGGCCTCCCAAGTGATGTACCAACCTGCTAGTTAAGACGATAAAATCATTAGCTTATGGTCCCATTATTATAAACAAGACCTTTAAAATCACTTACCGACCAATCACTTACATCTGATTTCAGAAAAAAATGAAAATTACCAAGTATTGATTTTTAAGGGGAGACCCTTATGAAACTGCTGTATAAAGAAAGGTCCATTTTCTTAGGACTTCTCCATTTATCTGGATTGGCTAAATTCTAGATTTCTAATATGCCAGAAAGAGTGAGTCATGTAAGTGCTTCAGGGATTTGTAAAAAAAAAAAAAAAAAAAAAGTAACAAGCTATTAATTTCTCTTTCTGTTAAGACTTTGTTTACATGTTTATTAACATGACCGGCATCAAAGTAACTCATGGCTCAGGAATTTTAGTTGTAACAAGAAAAAGAAAGCACTTTCTCGGGAGAATGTAGGCTTAATCACATAATTTGGGGCTCTTTCAACTCCATTCCATCCCCAAAATATGTAGATTTGATCTTCAACCCCCAACACATCTGGGGAAATAGCTTCAGGGGATCTAATACGGTCCTATTCAATAAAGACCACTATGGGGACAAGAAAGAGTACACTTCACGGACTGTCAAGTACAGAATCAGGGGAAAGTTCTTTTTTTTTAAGTCAGTGCTTTTCTGTTTATGAAAAGACATTGACTTTGTTTCCTGTTTCACAGGTTGTAGAAAATGCATCGCTATAACTCATTTTCCCCTAATCCAGGGCTCTAGATCTTCAAGAGCTTTTGCCTCCTGATCTCAGGAAATCCTTACTACAGCCACACGAAGAGTGTGCTACCACTGTCCCTGCTTCCCAGAGGACTTTAGGGATTTGTCTAAGGTTGGTGGTTCTTAAGAATAGCTGCTTGTTAGAAAGGCAGAATCAGGAGCTCCGTGCTTCTCAAATCAGAAACTTGGAGGGTTTAACAAGTTCTTCAGGTGACTCTGATTCTTGGTCAAACGTTGCTTGATAAAACTTACCTGGGATATTATTCTTCAACCACAACTCCTAGCCGGTGAAATGGATGAGTCCCCGAAAACTCCTCCCACAGAAATTTTGTCTCAGGGGGTCCCAGATGTTGTTAAGGACTGAACTGTGTCCTCCCCCAATTCCTCTGTCGAACCCTAACCTCGACTCACTCAGAATGTGACTGTATTTGGAAACGGGTGCTTTAACGAAATAATTAAGATAAAATGAGGCTGTTAAGGTGGGCCCTAGTCCAATTTGATTGGCATCCTTATAAGAAGAGACTAGGACACTTACAGAGAGAGACCAAGGGCACACAGGACAGGGAAAAAAAAAAATCATGTCAAGAGGCAACAAGAGGGCGGCAGTCCACAAGTCAAGGAGAAAGGCTTCAGAAGAAACCAAACCCTGCTGTTAACCTTGATCTTGGATTTCCAGACGTGCCCTTGTTTAAACCACCCAGTCAGTACTGTGCTGTTATGCCAAAGTGTCTGTATTTTCAATCAGCACCACAGGTGATTCTTCTACTCTGACAAGTTTCAGAGACTCTAACCCATCACCCTTGTTACTCTGATGTGATTTTCAAAATAGTAGCTTTCGCATCTCAACTTCTCAACCAGAATCTGCATTTGAATAAAATTCTCAGGTGATTTATATGCATAATAAAGGTTGAGAGACACTGTCCTGGGGTACATTCTAAGGTTGCCATACTTAGCCAGTAAATGTTTGTGGTATTTGGGACCTGTTCATACATACATTCATATAAAGATATATTTATACTAAAAAGTCATTGCTTACCTAAAATTGAAATTTACCTGGGCATCTTATATTTTATCTGGCAATCCTATCACAACAGCTCATCCTGAAGTGCAGGGGAGAAAGTGGATAGGCTCACCAGAATGATGTGAAAACAGGACAAAGACTCACCTTTGGTTTCTAAAAGCTCCTTTATGGTTGCATGTTTCTTGTCCTCAGATTGAGTAGTATAACAACGCTCCAAAGGGCTGACATTTCCATTAGCTGAAAGAATAGCAAATCTCAATGATCTTGTCTAATCTTCAGGTCGTGAAATTTCTTACTGGAAACATCTGTAGCAACCCTCGCCCTTAAAGCCGACAACTTATTTTCCGGAAGGCAGCCCCGAGTTCAGAGCTCCTCATAACCCAAGCAGTCTCAGAAACATCACATGATTATTTCTTATGGTGGTGTCGTATCTCTCAAAGTAAAAATGGCAGGTCATTAATTTTGTTATTTCTTAAAAATCACAGAGTATTAGCACTGGAAAAAAGTATTGTAAATCTCTGAATTTAACCTCGTGGTATAGTGTTAGTAGTCATAACAATCACTATTTACAGAGCAGTTACAAAACATCAGAGTAATTTACAAACATTCTTTCAAATTTCGAAAAGAGTAGGTAGGTATGATGATTTCATTTTTCATAGCAATAACTTGGCTAATGTTACTGCAAACTTACTATATGGTGGGCACTGTACTATCATGTACTATTCCAACTCATCTTAAGCCCCTAATGTAGATATTATGTACTCCATTTTACAGATAAGGCAAGTTATTTTCCCAAGGTTTGCAGAGCTGATAAGCAATTGAGCAGATACTCAAACACAGGAACAAATCTCTAAAGCCTTCACTGCTCGTTACTGACATCACCTCACCTGATAGAGGTGGCAAGTCAAAATCAAAGAATTTAACCCACCTCCCTCTTGTCAGAGCTGAAATTTAAATAAAAACCTGTGATTTTGAGAACTATCCTTTGTGTGAGCAAAGTAGAGAACTTACGTGGCTAAAGGACCAGGCTATGGTCTCATAATGACCAGTGACTCAGTCAGTATCAGGACTCTACCCTGAAGAGCTTCAGTTCAAAAATGTTCCCACCCTCTGCACATGGCAGCTGGGTAGGAGAAAACAAAGGCATCCAGGTAGGTCATGTGACAAGCCACGGTTGCCATGATTGACCAACTGGACTTACATAGTATTGCATGGCTATAGCAGGACTGGACCAAGAAAAAAAAAAATCAAGAAAGGACACATAGAAACATAGCATCTGTGTAAGGGCTCAAGGGCTAACATTTGCAGAGTATCGGAACATATTAGAGCATATTTATTCATTCGTTCAACCAGCCAGTATTGAGTGCTCTCTATTTGCCAAGCATTCATCCACTCTCTGGAGAGCCGACCTCAGTTTCAACAGAATAACACAGTACCTCAGATATTCTTCTTTAATCATCGTGGGAAATATTCTTTGCACACCACCAAGTGGTAGTCACCTTTTACTCCACGAATTTTTGAATTTACAAACCAATTAAGTTTTATAACAGCATATTCCACATGTGTTAGCATATTAGGCTCTGCTTCCTAGCATCAGTGTGAACCTTGGGAACATTTTTTAACCTCTCTGGGCCTCAATTTCCTTATCTGTAAAGTATTGGTACAAAAAATATCAAGCTAATAGGGTGGCTGTGAGGATTGATAGCCAATGGTTTTCAAGTAGCTAGAGGGATGTCTGGTTCGCGATTGCTATCAAGTGTTACCTATCAGTGAAAGTAAACTGAGGCTCCAAGATCAGATGTCTTCAAAGATGGTGCCTGGACCACCTGAGTCAAAATCTCTTAGGGCAGTTGTTAAAAAAGGTGATTCCTGGGTCGCCTATCTACTGAATCAGAATCTCAGGAGAAACATTGCCACGTAGCAATGAGAAAGAATGAAATATGGCCTTTTGTAGCAACGTGGATAGCACTCACAGAGAAAGACAGATACTATATGTTTTCACTCTTATGTGTATCCTGAGAAACTTAACAGAAGACCACGGGGGAGGGGGGAAAAAGTTAGAGAGGGAGGGAGCCAAACCATAAGAGACTCTTAAAAACTGAGAATAAACTGAGGGTTGATGGGGGGTGGGAGGTGGGGGAGGGTGGGTGATGGGTATTGAGGAGGGCACCTGTTGGTATGAGCACTGGGTGTTATATGGAAGCCAACTTGACAATAAATTTCATATTAAAAAAAAAGGAATCTCAGGAGAATCTCTGGTCATTACGAGACCTCCTTGCCTTTCAGGTGATTCTTATGTACATAAATGTTTGAGAAGCCCTGTCTTGGAGAAGAGACCTGCTCATCTCTCAGTGGTAGTATCTTTGCCGACCAGCAGATGAAAGACAGGTGAGTCCTCCAGAAAGAACTCAGTCCCTGGCATATAGCAGACTGCCATATAAAATGGAATTTTAAGTGGTTCGTTTCAAGCTAACAAGTCGTCCTAATAATAGAACCAGAATTTCAATGCATGTCTGTGACTCTTAAGGCCTGCTTCAGCCACCGCACCAGCAGGAATAAAAAGGTACTCGGGAGAAACTCACCTGCCTCTAAATGGAGTGGAATGAAATCTCTCAGAACATCTTCGTCACTCGTGTTGGACGTCAGGCCACCTTTTCCATTAAACCAGAGCATCATTTCTGGCACTAATTTATGGTGGTCCCCTTTATCCTAAGGAAGTCTTGTGCTGAAGAGCAGACCCTTGGGTGTCTGTTAGAAGGGTGGGTGGGGCCTGCCAAAGCCAACGTTTCTAATTGAAAGCATCTGTCTAGCATGTAAGACCTCACTTTGGAGCCGTAGTTAAGAGCTGAAGGCTGTTAAGAGCTCACACCAGGAACACTGCCTGCAACCAGGATGGCCTTTTGGTCCAACCGTATCACTTCTGAGATTTTTCTTTAGATGGGGGTTTAATGGTCAGAAGGGGACAAGGTCAACCAGCCTGAGCTCTTCAACAAGTCAATGTTAAAGGGGGGAAATAGAGAGAGTAGGGACTACTTTAGATTAAAAGACACTTAAGAGATAAGTAACAGCCATAGGTGATTCAGCCTCTTGCTCGCGGTCTGATTTGAAAAAAAACACTATATAAGAATATGAAAGCATTTTGCACAGTTGAGAAATTTCCAACTAAACTTAGTATTAGGTAATATTAGCAAATTATATTTAATTTTGTTATGTATGATAATTTGATGGTTATATAGGGAAATGTCCTCATGTTTATGAAAAACATATTATGTAGTGTTAGGCCAAAATGTCAGGATGAAAGTTTTATTTTTAAACGCTTAAGAAAAATATAGATCAAGTATATATGGCTAAACATAAACAGGCTAAATATAGATGCTAGTCATACAATGATATTCATTACACAATCCATTTTAAGGCTTTCTTGTTTTGAAACTTTACATAACAAAAAGCAAATAAAAAAACCTTGCATTGGACAGTTTGAGCCCGACAAATCCACTTCTAGAAATTTGTCAATATTTGTGTGTTTATTAAACAAATGTGCCAAGCAGTAAGAAAATAATTAGGTAAGTATTTAAGTTGATTTTTGCAGTGTTATGTGTAATAGATAAAAACTAATTTTTTCTTTTGAAAAATTTTTTAAGTTTATTTATTTATTTTGAGAGAAAGAGAAAACATGAGTGGGGAAGAGGCAAAGAGAGAGGGAGAAAGAATCCCAAGCAGGCTCTGCATTGCGAGCACAGAGCCTGATCATGAGGCTTGATCTCACATACTGCAAGATTGTGACCTGAGCCAAAATCAAGAGTCAGACACTTAACTGACTGAGCCACCCAGGTGCCCCCCAAAAAATAATTTTTTGAAAAGCTCAATGTCCAACAATTAGATACTGCTGAACGGTGGGGGGCCTGGGTGGCTCAGTCGGCTAAGCATCCGACTTCGGCTCAGGTCGTGATCTTACAGTTCGTGAGTTCAAGCCCTACGTCGGGCTCTTTGGTAACCGTTCAGAGCCTGGAACCTGCTTCAGATTCTGTGCCTCCCTCTCTCTCTGCCCCTCCCCCACTAGCACTCTGTCTCTCTCTCTCTCTCTTTCTCTCTCAAAAATAAACATTAAAAAATTAAAAAAAAAAGACACTGCTAAATGAATTGCAGTTCATGTATACAATGGGGAGGTGTGCATCTCATAAAGACAATGAACAATATAGGTGCCTGTTTCCAGAGTCGTGAAGCCATATGTGCAAAATAAAATTGTTACATGAAAAAAGCAAATACAAAAGAGCATGCAGGCTGTTTTTGTGAGATATTTTGTAAAATATATATATATATATATATATATATATATATATATATATAAAATACTGATTTTACAAGCTGATCTGAATTGAGAACTTACTAGTTTCTAGTGCCTGGGCCACATCATGATTATTTCATAATTATCAGCATTGTCCAGATTGGGAAGTTGAGGCACAGAGAAGTTCAGTCACTTGCCCAATATCTTCCAGCTAAAAGAAAATTGAAACCTACGTCTGTGGGATTTCTGGGCCCAAAGCCCTTGTGCTCTGCCCTGGGTCTCTATCCAGGCAGACAATCAGCCCCAACGCCAGTCTTAACACTGGTTCTGACTGTATGATGGGAGGATGAGTACTTGTATTCCTGACATGTTTCCCTATAGCTTTTATTTTTTTCTATAACACTAATACCTGGGGCTCCTTATATAAATTTAGGAACAAATCATTTAAAAAAAAAAGGAAAAAAACACAACAAGGAGGAGAATTCTCCTGATCTGGGCACAGACATCCACCATCGTCTGTGTGATGCTGTCTGTCTACTCTGCGGCCGCCCTGGGAGGCTGTTTCTAGGGACCTGCTCTAATTTTCTCTGTGTACGTGTGCCTGGCTGATACCCAGTGTGTCTAATGTTGTCAAACCTCTTGCCGAACTTCCCTTATAATATCTTCCACTTTGTTGTAGGTCGTATTTGCCAAAGGTCAGTCAGATCCATTTCTCTCACGCCACATGCTTTTCTTCATATAGGACTTGTCTGTGATCTTGCTATTCCCCCATCAAAAGATGGTGTCTAGGGGCGTCTGGGTGGCTCAGTCAGTTGAGCGTCTGACTTCGGTTCAGGTCACCATCTCGCGGTTCACGAGTTCAAGTCCCACGTCGGGCTTCGTGCTGACAGCTCTGAGCCTGGAGCCTGCATCAGATTCTGTGTCTTCTTCTCTCTCTGCCCTCCCCCCACTCAAAAATAAATAAACATTTTTTAAAAATGAAGAAAAAAAAAAGAGATGGTGTCTACTACATCCCTTCCTTAGAACCTAATGGAAGCCTGTGACTGCCTTAATCAATACAGGAAGGCACAGGTGATTCTATGTAACCTCCCAAGCTCCATCATGAAAAAAAAACATACAGATTCTACCTGATTCTTCTTCTTCAGGACGTTTGCTGTTGGGATGCAACCACCATGCTTTGAGGAAGTCCAGGCCACATGAAGAGGCCGTGTGTTAGTGTTGTAGTTGACAATCCAAGCTGAGGTCCTAACCAACAGTCACTATCACCCAGCAGCCACGTAAGTGAGGAAGCCTTTGAGGGGACCGTGGCCCCAGCACTCCTGACCACGATTATCCAAGGCATCCAAGCAAGAACCACCCTGTTGAGCCCTACTGACCTCTGGAACCAAAAGAAATAATAATAAGTTGTCATCTCATATCACAAAGTTTGGGATATTTTGTTCCTTGGCAATAGATAACAAACAGAATTGTATAGCACATTATAGTTTATGAAGCATTTTTATGTTCCCTTTCATACAATCGTTACAATCCTGGGGGTGTAGTTAAGATCATAAGAGCCTCTTTATAGAGGAAAAAAACTGGGGCTTTGGGAGTTTGGACTCTGGGATAATTAGTATCAGACATCTGGGTCCAAGTCCTACTTCAGGTACTTACGGTCTTAAGAGTTAAGTTTTGAAAAACTCAGTTTCTTCATCTATAAACTGGGTAGAATGATACTCCCAGCCTAACCGAGCTAAGCAGTGGGTTGTCTAAGGCATGTGCAGTGATTAGCACTGGCCAATCTCAGTAAATGCTTCTGCTTTTCAGGCTCCAAACCTTGGAGGGATCCTTGACTCCTTCCTTCATTTGTCACATTCAACCCAGCATATTCTAGCATTCCAGCCCCAGAATATATGCAGAACTTCACAATGTTTCCCAGTTCCTACTGGTCCAAGCTCCAGCTATCCTTCTCCCGGATTAGGGCAGTAGCTCCAATGGTCTCTCAGCTCTGCACTCGCCTTCCCAGGAGTCTCTTTTCAATACAGATGCAGAAGTGATCCTCCGGTCAGAACACCACGTCGTGTCACATCTCTTCTCAGAATTCCCAGTGGCTCCTCACTCTGCTCCAAGCAAATGCCACAGTCCTTCCATTAGAGAGCCAGCTGAATGTGCACAGTCTCACTGCTCTTATCTCTTCCACCTCATCTACTTCAACCCTTCCATCCCGCCCACTTCCCTTCTGCCTGGCTGGCCATTTACTCACTCTCCAGCCTGCAGCCCCGAGTCCTTTGCACTTTGCCATTCCCTCTACCTGGAAGACTTTTTCTGTGGATGTCTACCAGGCTCACGCCCTCCCCTCCTTCAAGATTTTGCTCACATGGTAGCTCTTACTGAGGCTTTCCGGGACCATCCTATTTAAAATGGCAACTGTTCTTAACACCCCCAGAACTTCCTACCCACCTCCCCTCCTTTATAGTCTCTTTAGTGCTCATCACCGTCAGATATACCATATTCTTCAGCTTATTTAGTATTTGGTTGTCTTTGCTCCACCCACCTCCACTAGAGTGTAGTCTCCATGAGGACAGAGATTTCTGCCATTTTTGTTTATTACTGAAGTCCCAGAATCTAGAATAGTGCCGGGCATACAGTAGGTGATCAATAAATGTTTGTTGATCATAAATGAGTGCTTGACAAACGGTAAAAAAGTACAGTTATTGTTGTATTATCAATTGGGATTAAAGCCCAGGTTTTCTGACTTACTATCTACTATAGTGGGTTGAATAGTGACCTCACAAAAGATATGAGGAAGTCTTGACCCCATGACCTATAAAGGTGACTTTGTTTGGTAAAGGGCTTTTTTGTGGATGTAATTAAGAATCTGAAGATGAGATCATGCTGAATGTAGGGAGGCCTAAATCCAGTGACAAGTGTACTTGTCAGAAGAGGAAAAGGTGACTGATAGGAAGAAGGTGGCAGAGATTACAGGCAGAGATGTATGTATCCACGAGCCAAGGAACACCAAGGACTGCAATGCAGCCACCAGAAGCTGGGAGAGAGGCATGGAACATACCATCCCTCAGAGCCTCCAGAGGAACCAACCCTGCCAACACCCCATTTCAGACTGCAAGCCTCCAGGCTGGGAGAGAGTAAATATCTATTGTTGCCTATCAGGTTTCAGGTGATTTCTTTACGGCTGCCCTAGGAAACTTATACATCTCCTTGGACACTAAAGTTGTCTCCGGTTTGTCCTAGCAGTCTGGACTTGACCTTAGTTTTTCAACTGGCCTCGTCATAACTACACCCCCTTTTGCACGTGGACAAGCATGCCGGCATGACCTCAACTCCCAGTCCGCACACTGTTTGGGCCACTTCCCTCTCCAGCCCAGCCTGGCTTCTGGTCCTCACGCTCCCCAGCTTGTCTAGACCAGGCCTTGGTACTGCTGCGAGTTGCTGATGAAGCTCTTTGGTCCCGTCTTTCTGCCTATGTTTCTGATTCCTGTCTCCAGACCTAAGTGGACTGGATATGATACAACATCCGGAGCCAGAACAATTGGCCTCCCGAGCCCCAGCCTGTCTGCGGGGCTGGCTGCGAATCGCCCCGGGGCCCCATACCTGCTGGTGATCTCACCACCCCTCTGAACCCATTGGCCAGACTGCATTAATAGAGTGCTGGAAGGACCTTGGTTTCCTGTAACTTTTCCCAGCCTGATGTCTGCTGTGATGTTTAATTTATGTTGTAAGAAATAAAAGAAGCACACTCCTTCCTGCTTAAAATCTTTACATCCGCTGAGATCTCCAGTGTTGTTCCTGTGCGATGGAGACCGAGTAGCGGGAGGAAGATTCTGTCTGAATCCAGAAAGGTTCAACAACTCCCTCCTCCCACCAGGTTGGAGCCGCATGATTTCAGATGTCCCAAACCTCTAGATAAATCCCTCTTTACCCAGGTAGCTGAATTTCAAAACCCCTTTCTTCTTAACCTTCAAACAGGCATCGGCAACTGAAGAGATGGATTTCCAAATGCCTTTGGCTTCCTGCTAAACAAGCTGCCATGCTCTCCTTCCCAGTCTACCCTAATTTTTCAAGTCTCCCCCCAAGCCACGCAAGATGAAATGGAGACACCTATCTCTTCCGCATCATTCTTTATACCTGTACAGAGCAGTAAGCCATCACGTCGTAAAAAACAAGTAAATAAATAAGCAGAGCATTCGTCAAAGGGAAATCTTTATCTCGTTGAATATCTGATGGCTGAGAAAAATAGTGTCCTGTCTGTGCTGGAAATTTTTCAGTCCAAAAAAAGAATTCCACTCAATGGAACCAAAATGTATTGAGTACGTTTCTGTACCTGAAATGGTTCAAGAAAGGCCAGCCCTCTCTCACATGTACAGTCCTGAAGGGCAAAGACTTTTTAGCTGTGCTCAATGTAGCCATAGTGCTCTGAATGGTCTCGGCACATAGTAGGTCCTCAATAAATACATGATGAATGTGGAATCCTTAGGAAAGAAAGCAACTGGAGATTCTGGGAGAAACTTCCAGAAGGAGTCCTAAAATTCCAAAGTGGCGGGACCTCTTTGGGATCATCTAGTCTACCCCTCAATTTTCATTAATGGTAACAACAGCCAGCACTTATCGTTGAGTGCCCGGCACTGAACTGAGCATTTAAAATTTATTGCCTTATTTAATCCTATCCCAATCCTCATTTTATACATGAGGCGATGAAAATCACAGAGGGTATCAGATCAGAGTAAATAGGTAAAGAGTAACCTAAGGTCACACAACTGGTGAATGGCCAAGTCAGGATTTGCAACCAGTGCTTTGAGACCAGGGCCGGTACTTTTTAATTCTGTGCTATATTGTCACTTTTTACAGTTCAGTAAGCTGAAGCCAGGAAAGAGGAAGAGGTCACCCTAATTTTCATGCTAAAACGCGGCAAAGAAAGCCCAAACTTGGCGTTACTGGATCTCTAACTTGGTGTTCCTGGTATAGGACCACACTGCCTCTTAGCACTTGTAAGACCAGGATTCAAAAACTTCAGCTCTTTTCAGAAAAAGTGCTTTCTTATCTTGCTACTCTTTCCTCTGGGGTTGAGAAAGAAATCTCGCTGGTGCCTTTTAAGAAGAAATTTAAAAATCAAAAAATTCTTTTGGGAAAAGGCAACATGTTTGATCATCAAAAGAAAAAAAAGACTTTTATTCACATAGACAAAGTTAACCTGTTTAAAATATTAATATACTGTTTATATACTGCCTTTCTTCCAGGAACTGAAAGAGTTTAATATAGCTCATTAATTCTTGGACCATTTCTGCAAGGAAAGAAAGCAAGCATCATTATCTATATTTTAATATGAGAAGGAAACTGAAGCATAGAATCAACTAGATAGTCGGGAAATACCGCCAATTCAGATTCCAAGCCAAAAGGGAAAGACATGATCATTAAGTCACACTATAGCTGGAATGTTCACTGGATGTGGATCATTTCCCTGAAGTCCATTGATCTTTCTTGAGTACTAGATGCCTCAAGAAGTCCGTGGTGTCATACCATTAATCAGTGAACCCTGTGATTTATAGCATTTTTCTTGAAGTAAAAGTCAAAATAAGTGATTCTCAAACCTGAGCATCCATGAGAATCAGCAGGAGGGAGAAAACACACATCGCTGGCCCCCACCCTCAGAATTTCTGATCCAACAGATCTGGAGTAGATCAAGATCTTGCAGTCTCACAAGTCGTGGCCCATGGCCAACAGTTCAGAACCACCCTTCTGTTACAGACGGTCCTACGGGAATCAACCACTCAGATCTGGAAGTAAAGCTGTTACGGGCTTGAGTCCTGGCTCTTCAAGTTTACTTAATTCTTTCATACTTCTATTTTTTCTTTGGAAAAACCGGAGATTATGATAATAGCTTTAACAGTGTATGGCAGAGAAAGAGTGCTCCATAATTGTTGGTTACCCTCATTTTGTCATGACTCAGACCACACACACTTAGCAATATTCCTTGGTGCTACAGAGCTCTCACTAACAAGGTATCATAAATTAGGAAATATCCCTTCTAAGAAGTTGGGCAGTCCCCAGGGAAATTAACATCAGGCAGAAATCTTAATTATGAGAATGACCATTAAACTCATAGGTCCTGAAACTTTGATCAACGGGTATATCGCTTTAGGATACGGACTTCCAAGACTTGCTTTACAAGTTCCGTGAGCAAGGGTAGAGACCCTAACTTTGATACGTTTCCAGAGACTTAAATAACAAATTATCAATGTTCATGACGCTGGTGAGAATAACTATGTTTGGTGGAGGTAGCGCAGTAATGCTGAGCTCTGAATTTTAATGAAGGAGATTTTCCTCCGTTCCTAGGCTACACTTGTTCCCCACCTAGAAGAAAGGATGCTGTGTATGTGCTGCATGACAACGACATGCTAAAATTTTTGCCCAGGTTTCCACAGTTCCTCCGGAGCAATGGAGGAGATGGTACTGTGTGTTTAAATCAGATCACCTAAAATCCCATTGCTGGCCCCTTCGAAGGCATAAGGCGGGGAATGATTCAGATCATTTACGCTCATGTTCCTTTCAAGTAGTTAATAGGCCTCATGTTGTTCGTGGCGCTTTATGGACGTGAACAGGTAATGCTATGGATTTTTAAAAAGTGCTTGAGTGCTAGCTCAGCAGCTCGTTCATGACCAGTCCTGCACCTCTCCCCAGACTGCATCCTTCTCCAACCTACGAGGCTGGGTGCACACCCTATCCCCGATCACTATGGCAGGGCATCAGTTTTACATCTTTGTGCACAAATTGAATTCCCGAAGGTAACTACAAAAACTCGTCCTAAGTTATAACACACAGAGCTAATTTACTTTACTGGCCCCTAATGAAGGACACTACAGGTATTTACGCCCATTTGTTGCCCCTCCCCTTGAATCTAGACCAGCTCTGTGACCAACAAAATGCAGCAGAAATGATGAATGTGCTTCAGTGGTAAGAAAGCCTACGGCTTCTGCTTTTGTTCTGTGGGGGAAGCCTGCTATCAGGTAAGATATGACCACCGTAAAACTGCCATGCCATGAGAAGTCCAACCTAGTCATGTAGAGAGGGGCATGTGGAAGAGAACCCCAAGCCAGGAGCCCCGGAGGGATTCCCAGCCGACAGCCTGCACCGGCCTGCCAGCCACGTGAATGAGGCCGTCTTGAATGTAGAGACTTCAGCCCCCCTGGAGCAGCCGAGCTGTGCTTTGGGAACACATAAATAAAATAGTTTTTGTATAAGCCTCCGAGTTTGGTGTATTTCATTAGGCAACAACAGATAACCAAAAGAGCTAACTCCAAGCATAGCCCAGCCCTGCTCCGCGTATGTAGACTGTGGAAACATTCGTCCTGATACAGCCTTAACCAGCCCACAATCTTTTGTCTGGTGCTTTGTAAACCAAATCGATTCCAAGTGAAAAATCACACATGCATTATTTGATACTCGTTTCTGACAACAATTTCCTTTTACCATTTTGTTCTCACCCCTTTTGTTTTGGTTTTTACATCAGGAAGAACCCAAGAAGAGTTTTTCATTTTGTTTTGGTTTTGGTTTTTCATGTCCTTCTGACAGTCAAATAATCTAGGCCTGGCATTTAATTACTTCTCATCCCTTGTTATCATAAAAGCATCAGAAAAAATGGAATTGTCAAGTACACAAAGGTGATGACCTGCTTAAGCTGATGGTTTCATGTGCATTTAAAACTGAATGTACTTTAGGGGCGCCTGGGTGGCGCAGTCGGTTGAGCGTCCGACTTCAGCCAGGTCACGATCTCGCGGTCCGGGAGTTCGAGCCCCGCGTCGGGCTCTGGGCTGATGGCTCGGAGCCTGGAGCCTGTTTCCGATTCTGTGTCTCCCTCTCTCTCTGCCCCTCCCCCGTTCATGCTCTGTCTCTCTCTGTCCCAAATATAAATAAACGTTGAAAAAAAAATAAAAAAAAAAAATAAAACTGAATGTACTTCAGTGCTTTGGGGTCTGTGACCCATTCCATCCCCTGGCCTTATATTACCTGCCTTGGTAGAGCTACACATTTCTCTAGGTTATGGGGACAACTACGCAGAGTCAAAATTTCTAACAGTTCATCTGTAACGCCATTCAGAAGTCTACCCCTGGTCTTTTCAAAATGAGAGAAAGCACACAAAATCCAAATGCACAGATCAGCAAACTGTCACTACGTAAATATTTTGTAAAATCGTATCTTTTAAACCCTGAGGAAAAACTCATACGCATCCGGTTGTAACAACGAGAGACTTCCTTTCAAAGTGTCTTCATTCTCCATGGAACCCTTTCTCCAGATCTCACATGCCCTCTAAATTTTTCTTCCCTCCGGAGAACGGCAGATGATTGCATTAACTGTTTGCTAATTCCATCCTGCAACCAGGGAGACTGGAAAACGTATTAAGACTATGTGTTTACCTTTGCAACAGTGGGGTTTTCCAGAACTTCTGCAAGCAGATCCTTTAACCTCATGAAATGTTTCCTGAGAATTGAATAGGGGGAGGCATATACCTACAAGGAAAATGAACTGCATGGCATGTTTGTCTGCTGCTGCCTACAGGGAGGCACAGAAAGCACGCTGGACAGACTCAATGTGCACTTGGTCTGCAATTAATTCCATGGCTTCCTGGGCAAATGATTGCATGTTGAAACCTCAGATTCCCCATCTGTGAAAGGAGCATAGGGATACCTAAGCATGCGTGCGGATAAACAAGATGTTTGAGGAAGCACATTGACATGCGCTCTACAAAGTCAAAGAACTGTCCTTACTGTTGCTATTATTATAACATTCTTAATCTGCCCTAAGTATGAAGAATGGCAACCACGTGTTGACTCTTGTTATGTTCTCTTTGCATGAAAACATCGTTACTTGCCATGGTAGTTGTATGATCTTGGACACGTTATGCTCTCCTCTCGAAGGCTTTGTTTCCTCCCCAGCTGATATGAAGACGTAGTTGTGGGGATCAAGTGAAATAGCCTGGGAGCGTAGCACTGATGACTTTTGCACTCCGCCCCACACTGCCTCTAGTCCCTGAGTGTTTCAACTAGGGCTTTACCACCACAGACTGTTGTGTTCCTTTTGCATCTAGGTTCCAACATGCCGCAGCGGCTGTTGATGTGCCTCCCTGCCCCATATCCCCGCAGTCCGGGTCTGAGCTGACCTGCAGCTACAGTGGACAGTTCCTGGCCACGTTGTATCTTGAGTGTCTTTTTACTTTGCCATCTGGGATTCCTTTGGTGTCCCAGGTGCTCACTTAGCCCATGCCTTGGGGAAAATTTCAACCAATGTCCTATAGAAGCTGGTAGACACCAAACTTCACTTTGAGACACTTCCAACCTGCCATCTAGAGGACTCCTTACATGATGGTCAAGAATATTGAAATTCATTTGTTTATATTTGTAACCTGTTCATTAACGTTCCTTTTAATGGGCTTTCATCTATCCTCTTCCTCACTTTTCCCATTCCTTCACTTGAACTTCCAGGTTTCCTTCCCAAATAAGCAAATAAGCCAAAAACCGCATCTCAAGGTGTGCTCTTGGGAAATCCCAAAGTACGAAACCATACAAAGGTTGAGGTAGGTGTGCCTAATTCACTAAGGCTGTCATTAGCCCATCCTTTAGCCGTAAGGCAGACTGGAAACCTGGGTGCCTGACATTTCGGCTTCCAGTGAGACGAATCCTCTCAGTTCTGCCTCCGTAGTATCCTTATTTTCTATATTCTCCAAGCAGGTGAAGTCTTTTTAGTATATATATATATATATATATATACACACACTAGTATACTAGTGTGTATATATATATATATATATATATATATATATACTTTTTAGTGTATATATATATATATATACTAAAAAATTAAAAAATGTCTCCTATTCAGTATTTCTTTTACCAACAGAAGAAAGTACACCTAGCTTCATATTCCTCTGGCATGTAAATAGCTTGTAAAAATGTGAACATCATTTTTATCTTTACAGTGGTGGTTCTAAAAATCTGTTTATAAGCCTTCATTGCACCACAGCTCCCTCCTGGATCCTCATGAGATTTCCATGGGCTGTTTGGTCTGTTATTAGATTTAACCAGCAGACTCCCTTTGTGATAACCCAAAGCCTAGAAGAACAAATGAGTCACTGCCTTTGGTCCTTAACTTGTCTGCTATCTAGTTATGGAAGCAATCATACACATACATAGCTCTGATTCAAGGACCCTGGCTAATGCCATAATATAGGTACCGAAGTCAGGAAACTGGGAAAAGAAAAGATTTGTTTCCAGTGAGAATAAAAAACTTTAGCGTTTCACCATTTGCAGACTCTGGCATCTCTCAGTGATAAGAAACAAGACTAGCAAAAACCTAAGCACTAATCTGAAAACATGCAAAAAGTACTTTCCGACCCTTCAAACAATCTATAGCTGTGAGAGCATTTATGCGAGCAGCACAGTCTGTCACGGATTTACAAGGAGCTCCTCCGGGCAAGTGCCGAGCAGTTCCCCAAGTGAGTCCCTGATTAACTGCAAGGTCAGGGCTGGTTCATGTAGGAAAGATGGCCCTGTAATTGACACAGTGTTGAAGCTCTGGCAAGACAGGGAGTTTGGGAGATTTCAACTGATTTTCATACTCCATGTATTTTCTTCATGCTTGGGAAGAAGCAGCTTTTTGATTTACAAAGGCAGGGATGGCTCATCTTGACACAGTGATGTTTTCTCTTCTTTAATAGCCACCACATACGACCACAAGATCAGGAGCTGATTCCACATAATGTTTTGGCGCCTCTTCTATATGCATTCCCAATTCTAGCACATCATCTTTCCCATTCGTTGCAAAACCATGGGGCTTGTATCCCAACAGTAGACTTCCACCCATTCTCTTCCATCCATTACAACTTTTACCTCCCTGGTTTTGGATGTGGGTGGATCATATTCAGATTTTTGCCACTTTGTCTCTCTGTCTTCTGCTGCGAATTTTTCCTATCCAATCCAGTCATCTTTCCTCTGCCTAGAGCACCTTTCTGAGGCTTAATTCCAAGCAGTATAATGGAGAGATTAAGAGAACAGGAGCTGGCACAGACTTGAATTGGAGTCTTGGCTCTGCAGATTAGAAGATATTAAATGGGAGTGATGATCTATGTCCATAGTTAGCAAATCTGGCCTGTCGCCTATTGGTGTAATAACCTTTTATTGGAATTAAGCCACTCCCACTCATTTACATGTTGTCAATGATTGTTTTCCTGCTGTAATGGCAGAGCTGGGTAGTTATGACAGGGATTATATGGCCCACAAAGCCTAAAATATTTATTATTTAGCCCTTCCAGAAAAATTTTTGCCAATCCCTGATCTATCTCACAGAAGTGCTAGAAGAATTAAATATAAAAGTACACGAGAAGAAAACACTAATGTGCCTGACACATTATAAATGCTCAGTAAATGTGAGCTATTATCATCGTCATTGTTTTAGAATCTCTGTTCACTGACTTCCATGTAATCCATTCACCCAATTAACCAGTGCTCTCTATTCCTTGTGTATAACATAATGACTGATGGTCCGGGCATACCAAAAATACTCAGCTAGTCAATCACCTCTTGCCACAATACTGTATTTGCCTAGAGAAAATGGACTTGAGAACCACACATTTAATCCCTATCTATTCTAGTTTATCCCACATCTCAAGATTTCTATCAGATAGCTCTGCTTCAACATCCAATCTTCAAATACCAGAGGCCCCAAAGTATATATTTTTATCCTCTCCTAAATGGGCATTCCCTCCTGAATTCCAAATCTCTATCAATGAACTACTCTTAATGCAGTCTGGAACCAAGTTTAAAGATTCAGAGAATATCGGAACTCACAAAACATTAGAATTCTGTCTCCTTAAACCAGAAGAAAATCATATAATTCAGCTGTCTTACTTCTTATTAATCGTTTTGCTTCTTCATTTAAGGCATCTATTTGTAGCCAAATTTTATTTCTTCTTTTCTTTTAATTGTTTCCTTTTCATACTATTTATCCACTTCCATCTGTGCTGCTCCCCTTTCATGAAAACATCCTCTCCTTTATTCACTTACTCCATCATTTATTTATCCCTCTGATATTCATTGAACATGATTAAGTGGCACGTGTTGAGTTGAGGCACTGGGGATATGACAGTGAATAACACTCAGCACCTGCCCTGCAGAATTGCCACAAATATTAGGGAACTGAATTCTCATTAGGAATAATGAAAACAATGAAATCCTGGTAAGCAGATTGCTCATTCACTTCTCCACCCCTCTGACAGTGGCATTCAGCTTTTTTGGAGTTCTAGATACTTTACATTGGTTGCAATGTATTCATTTGTCTGCACTTAGATATAGTCTATTAAGGAAACATATCTTCTGCTTGT
Source organism: Herpailurus yagouaroundi (assembly GCF_014898765.1). Lineage (NCBI taxonomy): Eukaryota > Metazoa > Chordata > Mammalia > Carnivora > Felidae > Herpailurus > Herpailurus yagouaroundi. The sequence goes on from NW_024412444.1 coordinate 1,468,467, forward strand.
ACCGTGAGCTTCTCACAGTTTATCTCAAAAATTTCCACAGTGGTTTGGTTTTATCCATTGGTTTTTTTAAAAAACACAACCCACAGATTTCTTGCATTCTACAGAGCTTCTTTGAGTAACAACACTTCAGGAAGGAAGAGGAACAGAAGCAAATGGAAGGGCTTTTCCCTTCAAGGGCACAATGTATCAATCATGATATGTTACCCCCTTATAACACCTTGAATAACGAGGACCCGTGAGTTTTTAAAAAGTTTTAAGATCATCTAGAGTCTTATCGATAACAAAAATTTTATTTTCATTTAAACTTTCTGAAAGTAACCCAAATTCAATACGGAAAATAAGAGTTCTTTTATAAATACTTACAGTGTGCTTTTTTAATCCTCCCAACAAATGTATTCTATAGACCCCATAATTATGTCTGTGTGTTCACGTGAGTCACTCTAGGGTCAGAGAGGTCAGGTGACCTTCCCCGTGTGCCATAGGTTGTAGGGCAGAGCCAAGGAAAGAATCTCAATCTCTTTGACTCAATACCATTGCCTTTAACTGCTCTGCTCTCTAGAGCGTATGGTTGACCCTTAACCAACACAGGTTTGCACTGTGCTGGTACACTTGTACGAATATTTTTTTCAGTAAGTACAGTACTATAAATGACTTTCTCTTCCTTACCATTTTCTTAACATTTTCTTCTCCCTGGCTTATTTTATGGTAAGAACCTACTCTATAGTATATATAATATACAAAATATGTGTTCATCTACATAAACGGTAAATCAATAAGGCTTCTGGTCAACAGCAGACTATTAATCATCGTTCCGGTTTTTAGGAAATCAAAACTTACATGCGACTTTTTGATGACAGGAGAGAGGAGAGTCAGTGCTCCTAACAACCCCCATGTTGTTCAAGGATTAAGTGTATACTACTTTCTCTGTTTCATCACCACATTCTCTCACTCTTTTCCTTTGTTTTGTTTTTTTCAAATAGCGCATGCAACAGTCCTTTGATTTTCACTTAATTTTTTTTATTTGGCTGGATATTTTTACTTTTGTTTTTTTAAGATTCCAAGTACATTTGCGCGTCTCTGTAATGCCAACCTTTATCCGCCTATCCCACACACTCACCAAATTAATCCACCCGAAATACGTTTTTCTTCTTTGCCGTATTTTACAATCTTCTAATTCCCCCTACTACCTACAATGGCATTATCCAAAATAGTTTGTTCATTGAGATGCTGCCAGATAATCCATTTAACCAAAGTGGAGAGGTGGGGGGCAGGGGGGACGCTTGGTATTTTAATTTCCTTTTCTTAGAAGAAAAAGAAAAGAGAGAAGAAATTAGGTATGTTTTAAAAGACTATAATTCTATAAGGTAATTGAGGAAAATACTTTTAAGAAAAAATAACTTTTTTTTCTTCTGAAGCAACCAGACACCTTTGTTTTTATGGCTGAAGTTTTGTGAAGAACACTGCTGGAATCACTGAACCAAAAAATTCTTACATTTGTCATTTCAAAAACTTGAGAAATAAAGAAGCATAAAATGTTACATGATTAGTGGTCGGTTACAGCCTAAGCACTTTCTTGGGAGCGATAACTTAGTATCGAGGAGATAAGATTCATTCATTATAATCCAAGTTTAAGTTGTAGTCACCCTCTGGGGCGCGAGATAGAGAAGATGCAACAATCCTACAAGCAAAGAACACACTTAGTGTCAGAGATGGTCTCCTTATAAGGGCAATGGTGTTAACAATAATAAAACTTTTTTTTTTCTAATGTTTATTTATTTTTGACAGAGACAGAATGCGAGTGGGTTATGGGGAGAGAGAGAGGGAGACACAGAATCTGAAGCAGGCTCCAGGCTCTGAGCTGTCAGCACAGAGCCCGACGAGGGGCGCGAACTCACGAGCTGTGAGATCATGACCTGAGCCGAAGTCGGACACTCAACCGACTGAGCCACCCAGGTGCCCCTAAAACTTTTAAGTAGTATTAATTTGAAACTATCTTCTAAGGGTGGTGGAGTCACCAACCTGGAAAGGTCAGATCCCACCTCCCCAAACACAATCCTTAGAATGAAGAGAAGGAGAAACAAACTTTGATTGCGTCCAAACACTGAGATCTGGGTAGTTATTGCAGCTGGTGTGAGTTACCCTGAGAGAAACCGAGGCCCAGAAATGTGACAGCACGTCTGAAGTTCCACGTGAATTAAGGGTATAGCAGGCTTGTACTCCTTCTACCGGAAGATACTGCTTTAGATGTTGCAGACATCATTTTTCCGTGTCTTTTATTTTTTAAAACCAATTTCTAAAAGGTCCTTGTTTGCAAGTAATCATTGGTTTCTTTTCATTTACTTCAGGTAAATGTAAAAACTTCAATGACCATGACATTAAACCAAGTCTTTATAAAATTACAGAGGCATCTACTCGAAAACATTTAAAGCCGCTCTATAATGCAGCACATTCAGATAAATGAAGTCACATTGCTTAAAGCTTTCTGCTTTTATCCACTAATAGAAGAAGGCAGCTTGACATGACACAAAGGGTCCCACAGTCTCACAGTAAAAGCTGTATGTACTTTAGACAACTCTCCTCCCCCACACCAATAGTTCTGCTCTAAATTTAATTATATGGGGATTTCTTACTTTAACAATCCCACAATGTAGGGCATGGTGTCTTTAAACACAGTCCTAAATAGAAACCCTAATAAATCACTGTGTTTTGGACGAAAGCCATGTCTGCAGTATAAATTGAAAGGGAATATAAATGATTCTGCAGGGGGACATTCACCTAAATAGGTTTATCCTCAGTAACAATGACAATCCCCTCTCTGGGTTGTCGGAATAGAATAGAATCGCCAAGGAAGTTGGAAAGGTGAGATTTGAATAAGGTGAGGGCAGGTCCTTCCTGCCTTGAACAGATATGCCCATGCCAATCCTGACCAAGAGTCAAGGATCTCAAAAGCAAAAGATTAAACAATGGAGACACTTGGAGCCTTTTTTTTTTTTTTTTAAATGTAAAGCTGAGGCATGGACTATTGTTCCTGCATTCTGTGTGCCTCTCACAATGCATGTTAAACTGTAAGCCTCAGGAAGTCAAGAACCTATCTTTCTGGTTCATCACTGTTATTTCCAGTATCTTCAATAATACCTGACATGCAGGAGGCCATAACATTTGTGGGAGGAAGGGAAGGAAGGAGAAAGTAAGGAAGAGAAAAAGAAAGGAAGAAATGAGCATCTTGCTGTACTGAGTGTCTCTATTTTTTGATATAACATGGCCCCAGTGAGAAGCCATCTACTTTTACCAAGTGTGAATGGAAGGAATAGCAACAAATTCTAATGGGGGGAGGGGGAACTAGCTGTGTCCGACTTTTTGAAAGGATTTTCCGGGGTAATTTTGACTATACACAATGCTCTGCTTACGTACTTTAAAACCCAACTGCCCAGTGAGACGCAACCCTATTGTAACAGTAATTGTATACAATTGTATAAAAGTAATTGTAACAATACTTGTATAACCGAACTCATGAGGCTCATACAACAAGATTAAAACATAGAATAGTATTCTGCATAGTAAACAAGGTAGTATGCAAATGCCAGGCTTAAGTAGGTTGTATCACTATCTGACTCACCTACTAGTTTATTCTCTTATAACTGTTACATACCACAACTATAGTGACCTGACAAAAGGAATTTCTACCGTTCAACTACTGGAAGTGATGATAACCGAAGAACATGAAAAGTAGCCAAGGAAGGAAATTTCTGCTACTCATTCCATCAGCCAACTTAGCCTTGTAGCGCTATTGACATTCCCATCTTGACTCCGTGACGCTTGTCAATAGAGATGCTCACAAACAATTAAATCTCTTGCTACCATTGTTAAGCTTATAAGCATGTATTCATTACTATTTGTGAGGTGTTTTACAATCTAGTGACAGTCAACTCATTTGTTCAGTTGCTGGTGTAATAGTGTAGGCTACTAGCTAAGGGAGACGCCTGTATCTTCAGACAGACCTGGGGTCAAGTTTAGGCTCTCCATTGATTTGTCATAGGACTTTGGACAGGTCATTCATGCCCTTTGTGTCCTCTTTCTCAGCTGTACAACATGTCAACCATGCATCTCAAACGTGAAGGGTCCTAAATAGCTCTTGGTTCTCATCCTAATGCTCATGCTGTAGTCCTGTCCACCTACATAGCATCCCTCCACCCCCAGATGATTAAGACAAACACCTAATTGATGCCTTCCTTTCCCTTATCCACGCCCAATATCTAAGTATCATCAAGTTCTGGAGGTTCTTCTTGCAAAGTACATTTCATTTCAAGCCACTTCTCTCCTTCACTACCATTAGCCTACCACAAACCACTCCAAGTTTTCCTGAACTTCAGTAGCCCCCAAACAGGTTGATTTTCCTCTCTTAGCCCTTCTCATAATGATTCTTTTTAAATCTCAGGTCAGAGAATGCCACTACCCTGTTCAAAGCCTTTTCATCGTTTTCCTTCTATTTCTATTAGTATAAAATCAAAATTCCTATACTGTGCCCTACAAAAAAAAACCTTCTTTTTTAAAATTTTTTTCTTAAAATTTTTTTAACCATTTTATTTTTTTTAAATATGAAATTTATTGTCAAATTGGTTTCCATACAAAACCCAGTGCTCATCCCAACAGATGCCCTCCTCAATACCCATCACCCACCCTCCCCCCCCCCCCACCATCAACCCTTAGTTTGTTCTCAGTTTTTATGAGTCTCTTATGCTTTGGCTCCCTCCCTCTCTAACCTCCTGGTTTTTTTCTTCCCCTCCCCCATAGTTGTTCTGTTAAGTTTCTCAGGATCCATATAAGAGTGAAAACATATGGTATCTGTCTGTCTCTGTATGACTTATTTCACTTAGCAAAAAAACTTCTTAATGCCCTATTGATTGCCTACTTCTGTGAATTCATCTTCTACCCATTATTTATCACTCACTACTGTCTAGGTAAACTGTTCTGTTTCTCAAAACATCAAACATCTTCCCAGTTGAGGTCTCTGCCATGATTACTCTTCCTTGTACGTAGAATGCTCCCTTGACTACTTACAAACAAATTAGCTCATTTTCATTCTTCAGGGCTCAATCGGCTACTCAGAAAACCCTTTTCTGACTACCTTCATGCTCCTTTTTAACCTCTATAATCTCAATTTTCTAGAAACTACCTCAGTCTATAATTATTAATGTATTTAAATATGGTTTCATCCACTGGAAAGTAACTTTCATGACATCAGAGACCTTCTCATCACTCTGTGCCCAGGATGCGGCACAGTGAAGGCACTCAATAAATAATTTCGAGCAATGGAATGAATGCTGGGACAGAAAGGGGTGGATGGATAGCTGGGTTGTACTTATTGAAGGATGGGTTTCCCAAAGATAATTTTGACTATACACAATTTTCTCCCTGCATGTTTAGAACCCATCTCCTTAGTAAGGTATAACTCTATTGCAATCATATCTGTGTAAACTAACTTATTAGGCTTATAGAAACTCAGTGAGATTGGGGTGCCTTGGCTGGCTCAGTCAGTTAAGCGGTTGACTTTGGCTCAGGACATGATCTCGCACTTTGTGAGTTCGAGCCCCGCATCAGGCTCTGTGCTGACAGCTTGGATCCTGGATCCTGTTTCAGATTCTGTGTCTCCTTCTCTCTGACCCTCCCTCATTCATGCTCTGTCCCTCTCTGTGTCAAAAATAAATAGATGTTAAAAAAAATTTTTTTAAAAAGAAACTCAGTGAGATTAAAACACATCATAGACACTCTTAAATGTTAAGTAGTCTGCAAATGTCCTATTTTTCTTATTATCAGAGTTTAACTCTTGATTTCTCCTCTTACATTAATATTTGTACGTAACAGACCAATGTTCATGTTAGAGTTAGGATGGACTGAGAGATAAGGAACAGAAAACCCATTTCAACCAAGCTTAAATGACACAGGGAATTTATAGGCTTACATATCTGAAAAGTTGTACAGATACAGCAGACTACTCAGGACCCAGGCTAGTTCTTCCTTGAATTTTCTTATCTCTCCTTTTTTCTGTTGGCTTCATGCTTAAGCTGGTAATGAGAAGGCTGCCACCACCAAGCCAATGTACTCAGCAAGGGGAAGCCATCTTTGTCAATGGCGTTCTCTTTTCCAAATTCCCCCCGCAAGTATCTGGTCTGATCCCCTCTACTTGCACTGAGTCATAGGCCACTTTCTGAAATGATTCTTGTGTGCAGGAATGGCTGGGCATCTTGGGCTTGAGCTCCTCCACCAATTATCACCAGAGGGATGCAAGACAAGTCAGACTCCACCTGGGAGCCGGAGACAGGCTCTGTTTCCCTGAAGCACTGGTGTTGTGCTGCAAGCAGGAAATGAAAATACCTAAGGGTAAACCAGGCAGGAAGAGGTGATACATTCACCACATTTATGAAGATTAAATGGCTTATGGCCTGTAAAACACCTAGACATCCCTGGGATGTGGGGGGAAAAAAAAAGCTCCATATCATAAACTGCTCTTTTGTTGGGACTATAACTATTTTTCTAAATAAAATTTTAAAAGTGTGGGCAACAAAGAATTTGTGTCACACCAAGAAAAATCATGGCCTCATACAAAATATTTTGAGGATGTTCAAATTGACATGCGATCAGGTATTATTGTATGTTTTCCAGTTGGGTTTTGACATCGACATGAATATGTTTTAGTGTCTACACCATGAAAGACACGATGTACAATGCTGCAGAAGACGTTAAGTCTAAAACGTAGCTTCCTCTAGGAGCTTGGGAGCTAACACACGACATATGTTCTGAATCAACATACAATAACAATGTACGTTAAGTATTTGATGAGTGGAGCTCTATCGACATGCAATAATAACATAAGTCAAATATAATATTTGTATATAACCTAAATATGTATACATACTATATTCACATAATGCTAGAAATACTAGCTAAGTGGTTTACCTTGGCAGCCTGCAAGAGCCTTGGCATTAGAGCCATGCAAAATAGGGGTTGATCCTGGCTCTCGGATTGATATCTGGGTGATACTGACTAATGTATTACTCTTCTCCTAGCTTGTAAAAGCTTCTCACCTGTAAAATGTACCTAACTCACTGGGCCATTGTGAGGTTTGCTTTAAAGGAGTTGATGCCAATAACCACTGTCATTGTGTCCAGCATATCGGAAATGCTGCATAAAGATTAGCTACTCTTAGAATCACCATCCTTGTTATGATTCAGCTTTACGGAATTCCAGAAATAGAAGTCAAGGAAACAGATGCGATTTGGTTTTCAATACGAAAGGAAGCGTAGGATTCGAACAGGAAAGGAGACCACTGACCAAGTCATCACATCCCATGTGGGGACTCAGTAAGTAGCCCAAACTGTATGGGTGGGGGGAATCCATCTAATAAGAGATCACATTTGTACAGCATTGCCTGACACTCTTTCTAGTGATAATCAAGGTAGCTATTATGTCCCCTCATCCCCATTCCCAGCCCAAAGCACCTAAGTCTTCTGTTTACAAACAGGGAAACTGAGACTCTGCAGGGATGGAAATGGACAAGAACCTGGTTTTTTAAATAAAAAAAAGTTTCCTACATTACTCAACGCATTCCACGTAAAGAAATTACAAGAGAAGATTGTTAAGGAGCATCTCTGGAGAGTGTAACGGTCAGAAACTCAGGTGAACACACCATGAACTAATCCATTATATTCCAAGTGTCAACACAGTATAACGGGCAAGTGTACAGGTCTGGTTACAACTTTAATTCCTCCTCTTATGTGGCTCCACGTCCTTAGGTTCTCTTTTCCTTCATCCATGAAAAGGGGATAAAATAATGGTATTCATTTCACACAGTAGTAATCATTAAAGGAAACGGTGCATGTGGATCATGCAAACCTGTGCTTAGAATATAGAAAGCACTCGGTAAATGTTAGCAATGACTATTTAGAAAAATGAAAGGACTGACTTTTTAGAGCATTGTTGTTTTTTATTTGTACCCACCAACTCTTGTGTCTGAGCGTATGCAATTCAGAGTTCTGCTGCTCCCTTGTCAGAGGTGTAGATGTGGCTCTGTCAGCTCTAGGAACAACATCCTCAAAGAAGAGAGGACTGTGGTCTCTGTTTTGCTGAAATTACTCCAGGGAAGATATCATCCACCTCATCACACACATGATTCAAAACTAGGGAAAATGTCTACTCCTCTACTTCCATGAATCTGATACTCCGGGCAGGCTACCTAATTTGTAGGGACCAGTGCAAAATGAAGGCAGGGGGCTTCTTGTTCAAAACTAAGAATTTCAAGGGGCGCCTGGGTGGCTCAGTCGGTTAAGCATCCCACTTTGGCTCAGGTCATCAACTCACGGTTCGTGAGTTCGAGCCCCACATCGTGCTCTATGCTGACAGCCCAGAGCCTGGAGCCTGCTTCAGATTCTTTGTCTCCCTCTCTCTCTGACCTTCTGCTGTTCATGCTCTGTCTCTCTCTGTCTCAAAAATAAATAAACATTTAAAAAAAACCTAAGAATTTCAAGACAGCAACAGCAGAGGATTAAACCAAGTGTGGGACCCTTGTGAGCACATATACACATTGCAGACCCTGCTCATGCTTTAAACATCTCCCTCCCTCCCTCCCTCCTTCTTGTCTTCTTTGCAGTCATCTTTCTGCTACTTTTGTCCCAAACAGCTAGCAGGAAGTGTTCCTTGCTCCCTTGATCTTTGCAGTAACTTGCTTTGCATTCTGGAATGCACATACCGGGATTCACATTTGGATTCCACTCCTCACTAGCCCATATAAGCATAGGCAGAATGCTTAACTTCCCTTTACCTCTATGTTCTCATCTGAAAATTGAGGATAATGATAATAGCAACCTTATAGACCTATTAGGATTGAATAAAAAGCTCTTAAGTAGAATCTAACACAGTGGTTCTCGACCCTGGCTTCACATTAAAATCACCCGGGATTTATAAACAAATGCCTGTGCCTGGACCCCACTCATGACCAATTAAATCAGGGTCCTGGGGGTGAGGTCAGCACAGCAGTAGTTTTAAAAGCTCCCCAGGGGATTCACATAAACAGGAGGGTTGAAGGCCACTGATTTTGTGCCTGGTGAGTACTCAATGATAAATAATAAATGTTATAATAAATAATATAATACAAATGTAAAGAATATAATAATAAATGTTGGCCAGTTATTATCACACAGTTTAGCTAAACAAAGTAAAAAGTTCTGTTTTCCTTTCTTCCCTTGGATCTACTCTGCATCTGGCTTCTTTCTCCCACTCTCCTCTGCTTTGATCCAGCATGTACCTGCGACCAATATAAATCAATACCAAAGATGTCTTACGGTACTCCCGCTGAGACGAAGGTGCCTTTGAATACAGGTCTTTCCATTAACCCAGAGATAAGAGGGGAAATGTCAAGTCCTCCAACAGGGGTCCTTCCTTTGATATCAGAATGGTGTATATTCCGAAAGTTCTGCACACTGTGGGTTTTAGGGGGCAGGGAGGACTTCAGTCAAGTCACCAGCGATCCCTAAATAATGCAAAGCGAAGAGAGACAAGGCATTGGTGAGAATGTTAATTTCTTGAGCTTGCATTTCTCTCCCGTCAATGTGGATAATCATCTTTTTGAAAATGTCCTTTTGTCATATTTATGATGGTGACACATCCATTATGAATACAGTAGCTCATTTGCAACATGACCTGACAAATATTGAACGTTCTAGGCTACATTTAATTCCAAGGTAACTAAAAATCATTTGGGTTTCTTAGTAACCAGAAACAGTTCTGATCAAAGTTGAAAACAGTAGGGCTTTTTATGACTTGTTCTTCATAATGAATCTACCAATCAGGACCTAGACTGAGGTTGGGGTAGGAGCTGGAAGACTAGTCAGTTGAGTTAATTTGGCCTCAAGATCGGGAGGATCTCAATTTCGGGGTGAAGTTCATGGACACAATGTTGGAGGACAACTGGGTGAGCCAAGTTTCTTTATGGAAACCCACTGACCATTTCCTCCAGCTAAATCAGGGAACAGGGGGGGCGCCTCGGTGGCGCAGTCGGTTGAGCGTCCGACTTCAGCCAGGTCACGATCTCGCGGTCCGGGAGTTCGAGCCCCGCGTCAGGCTCTGGGCTGATGGCTCGGAGCCTGGAGCCTGTTTCCGATTCTGTGCCTCCCTCTCTCTCTGCCCCTCCCCCGTTCATGCTCTGTCTCTCTCTGTCCCAAAAATAAATAAAAACGTTGGGAAAAAAATTTTTTTTAAATAAAAAATAAAAAAAATAAATTAGGGAACAGGGTTTCAGACCCAAGGCCACTGGAACTCGGAATATAAAACCTGACTTGTGGAGACTCACAGAGGTCCCAGCCCCAAATATCCCTGTTGTTGAATACCTGTTATGTTTATGGGATTGTGGACCTGAGAGAAAAAAAAAAAAAAAAAAGATCCCGCCCAGAACTATTTATTAATCTATCTGGCTGTCTAAATCCTAAACACCTGAGAAGGCAACTTTTAAGAGACATTACAAAATTACATAGGTTTAGCTGGGAAAAGGATCATCATAGTTAGGACAGCGTTTTTAATAAGGTTTGAAAGCATTGGTAAGTCCTAACCGCTAATTTAGTAATTCAAGACAAACATTTTTAGAATAGGATAGATGGAACTAGACTAGATCAGAGTGCTTTCCTTTCAGTGAAGTAGATTTAGGGATTAAGTATTGTTTTCTAAGAGTTTTGCTTCATGCATATATGTTCATGTGTGTTCATATCAGGCTGCAATATGAAATGGAACTTGCTGCTATGGTTCAAGGTCTGAAAAGAAGAAAGTTCACCAAATCAGGGTGAACATGTAGTCTCTTCAGGCAGAGTTTACAAACTGGTGAGTCACAGAACAGATATGGCCCAGTAAGTGGATTGGGAGTTATATTACTATCGTTTTTGTTTTGTTTTTGTGGTTCACAGAAAGAGATTTTGAAAAAAAAAAATCTGAGTCGATGGCTAGCAGTTAAAGTCAGGAAGTTTCATATTTTAAAAAGATTTTTCAGCTTCTCTTCAAATGCCAGAACATCTGGAAAAAGTCAACTTTCATTCCCACAGGATAAGATAAACTTTTTTCTCAAAAAGGAAAAATTCTGATGGGTAAGTCAAATGGATCCATTCTATATTATTTTCTGTCCCTGTGTGCTTTGTCAAATGACTTGATTTTTTATCTGCTATGTCTTCCTTCGTCAACCTACTTAATTGTCTGGCCTTATCACTCGTCTCTCTGAATAGGCCATGAGCTCCCTGAATGCAAGAGCCATGTCATATTTGTCTCTGCTTTTCCATGCGATTGTCCAGACCAGTGAATTGCATATAGCAGATAGTCAATCATCGTTTGACGAATTGGATTACAAAAAAGACTTCAGTATAAGGCTATTCATTACAGCAGTGCTTGAAATAGCAAAAAATTGAAAACAATCCAACTGTCCATCAGTTGAGTTTGAATAAATCACTCATGGCACCTCCACAAAATGGAATTCTCTTAAAAATTACTAAAAACTATTTCAATCTACAGTTGGTGATGTAGAAAGACATTCAGGGCGTATTATTAAATTAAGAAAGCAATTGACAGAAACACGGAGAGAGCATTATCCAAATAATTTTTAAGTAGACATTCTATATGTAGAAAAGACCTGAGAGGACATATATTCGTTCACCTCACAAATATTGACTGAACAGCTACTATGAGCCACATGTGATTCTAATAGCTACATACAGATAATAAAACAAAGCAAAATCTCTGTGTACATGGAGTTAACATTCTAGCAAGGGAGAGAATAGAGAGAAAAACTTTAAGACAACAATAAGTGCAACGAAGAGATATAAAACAGAAAACTTGAATAAACAGTGATAGGGGAGGTGTGGTTAACAATTAATTGTAAAAGGTGGTTAGGAAACACCTGTCTGATGAGGGATGATTCTTCCAAACCTAAAGTAAGACAATAAGCCATGTAGTTATCTGAGGAAAGTGGATTCCAGGCAAAGGGAAAAGTAAGTGTAAAGGTCCTGAGGTACAACTATACTTGGTGCGGCAGGATACAATAAGTAAAAGGAGAAGCTGTAGGATATGAAATAAGCAAATTAGTGGGAAATCACATTGTGTAATGCCCTATTGGAAATTTTGATTGTCATTCCGAGTATATCAGAAAGACTAGCCGATTTAAAAAAAAATCAAGAGTTTGGGTAATGGACATGTTAAGTTTAGGATGTCTATCAGAGCTCCAAATGGGAGGCAGACAGCTGGATACATGATCGGGGGTTCAGGAGTGAAGCCTCGGCTGGTATTATAGGTTTGGGATGACGCATAAATGGTATTCAAATCCACTTTCTCTGTAGGTGAGACCGCCTTGAAAATAGAGAAGGCAAAGAGGACTGAGCCATATGGCATTCCATCATTAGGGTTCCAGAAGATTAGGAGAGTCCAGTAAAGCTTACTTAGGGAAAAAAACAAAACAAAACAAAACATCATTAAGGAAGGAGATGAAGGAAATAGCTCTGTGAAGAAAACCTAGTGAAGAAAGCACGGTGCGCTCAAAAAGGAGGAGGAGATGAATTCTAAAAAAATTCTGCTGAGTGGTTGGATGGGAGAACTGAGAATTGACCATTGAATTTGGTGCCATGGGGGTCACCGATGACCTGAAAAAAGCAATCTTGGAGGAATGATAGGGACAAAAGTCAGAGTAAATTAGGATCTCAAGAGAGAATGGGAAGGCAGGAACAGTGAGTTTATACAACTCTTTCAAAGCCCTTTGAAAATTAGGAGATATCAAATTTGAGATGTAGTCCAGAAATCAACTGGCCTCTTCTCCACAAAAACGTCAGTGTCATGAAAGATAAAAAAAAGGCTAAGGAAATGTTTCAAGTTTAAAAAGACCGAAGAAACATGACTACTAAATTCTATAGATGATTCTTGATATAATCCTGGGTTAGGGGGAAGTTGTTATAAGAGGCATTATTGAAAACAAATGACAAAATTTGAAATGGACTGCATTTCAATTGCGGATATTATATCAATGTTAAATTTTCCGAATTTTGTCATTGAATTGTAGTTATTTAATGGAATGTTCTTCTTAGGAAATAAATCCTTAAACACTCAGAGGTAAAAATGTAGGATAGATGCAACTTCCACTCAAATGATTTGGAAAAATAATACTAAATATATACACATATGAGAATATATGTATACAGATGTATTATATAATATATACATAAAGAATATAGAAATATATAATATAAATAATAATTAATATAATCTCTATATAATATGGATTATTATAGATAATCTATTGATTATTACATATATAGAATTGAGATGAGGAGTACACGGGAGTTTTCTGTGTTATTCTTACAGCCTTTCTGTAAATTTGAAACTATTTTACAACAAAACACTTTTGAAAGTACTATAGTGGTTATCTCTGAGTAATAAAATAATGGATTTTTTTCCTGTCTCTTTATTTCTACTTTCTTTTTTTAACAGCAAACAGGGATCAGTTATGCAAAAATGTATTTTTTAATGCCAAGGAAGTATATCAATTGACTGTATCAATCACTCGGAAGGGAAGTGTTTTAATTATCTGCGCAGATACTAATCTCAGGAGAAATATGTATCAGATATTTCTGAAATCATAGGACAAGATTTGTAACAGATCTCTAATGATGCGATTGTATACCTACGTATGATACCTGTGGGCCAATGTTCATTTATCAAGAAGGAGGGAGTTAATAAATTGGGATATTGCTTTAAGCATTTTCAATTAATTATGATGATAAAGCACCATATATTCATCATTTTGAATCTTCCTTAACTCAATTGCCAGAGCTTTCTTAAGGGCTTAAATTATTATCTCTATGTTTTGTGTGTTGGCCTGACCATCCACAGAGGAGAAATCTCAAGCAACTAACTAGACCCTTTAATCTCCCTCCCTGAGAAATGTTTATTTATTTATTTATTTATTTATTTATTTATTTATTTATTTTTTTAATTTTTCAACGTTTATTTATTTTTGGGACAGAGAGAGACAGAGCATGAACAGGGGAGGGGCAGAGAGAGAGGGAGACACAGAATGGGAAACAGGCTCCAGGCTCTGAGCCATCAGCCCAGAGCCCGACGCGGGGCTCGAACTCCCGGACCGCAAGATCGTGACCTGGCTGAAGTCGGACGCTTAACCGACTGCGCCACCCAGGCGCCCCTCCCTGAGAAATGTTTATAGGGAACTTGTGAAAAAAATAAGAGCAGAAATAGGGTAATCACAAGGAATCTGTTTAGTCAGATTCTCAGCCTGGGGAAAATCTGCTTGAAGATCCAGTGGCTATCAGAACAAGCTTGCCATTACCACATAACAGACTTGTGGGAGAAACTCAATAGCCATGTGTTGATGAAGTGGCAGGAAAGGCAGGGGAGTTTATACCAGAGACAACTTGACTTTGCAAGATCTGTCAAGGTTAGCATCAACTCTGTCTCAGAATGTACAGTATAAACACCACAATATTTGAGGCTGAGTGAAATTTTTTAAAATGTCAGTCCATTTAACAAAAAGGATAACTTTGTTGACTGCAAGCCTAGGGTACTTTATGGACTCAACAGCCAAATAAGAAAGAAAAATGGTGGAAGCAGGAAGTAATCAGTTAAAGAAGTCTGAATAGCAATAATTGTGCTATGGAGATGTGTAATTCAACAGAACTAAGTCATTTAAATTAAGCTTTTAAAACAATTATATGGATATCTTTTCAGATTCATTACAAATATTGTGTTTTAAAGGTGTTTAAAACGTATGTATGTACGTATGCTTTAGTACATCTTTCTCAATTTCGGTTTCTGGCAGTATGGCAGATTAAATAAACTAACTTACCCTCTTGACTAAAATTAAATAAAAATAAATTAAAATATGAATATTCATTTCATTACGTTGACAAATCAACAAGAAGATAAGGATTCTCGAGAGACCTAAAGTTTAGGGAAGATGTAAGTTCAACATGGTAAGCAGAAGACAGCTCACTTTTACCCTGAGGGCATCTTCTAAGCCCAGATAACTTTGGGCATCACTTTTGAAGGCCTCACAGGACGTGAAGATCTGAGAA
Source organism: Herpailurus yagouaroundi (assembly GCF_014898765.1). Lineage (NCBI taxonomy): Eukaryota > Metazoa > Chordata > Mammalia > Carnivora > Felidae > Herpailurus > Herpailurus yagouaroundi. Next base: position 1,483,571 of record NW_024412444.1, read on the forward strand.
AAATCTTTCTGGGGGAGGGGGGGTGGTGCAGGGAGGCCTAATAGGAGAGTCTACCCATATACCTGAGCTTAAAAATCACACACTCGGCGAACAAACCAGAAATAAAACCGTACCTTTTAGGAATAGAAAATAAAATTAGCTATCTAAACCTTGTTTCTGGATGGAAGCCAGGAGGAAATATTTAAAAATAGAAAGGAGTACACATATACAAAAGAAATTAAATTTCCTTATTTGAAAAGCACTTGAAACATGTAATTTTTAAAAAAGATAGCATTTGCGATAACACCAACAAATCAATCTCACCAACGATGTACAAGACATTACCAACATCAAAAAAACTGTGAAAATTTATTGAAACATATTAAATAAGAGCTAAATAGATAGATGTAGAGATGTACCATGGTTTGTAGATAGGAAGACTCAATATTGTGAAGATATCACTTTTTCCCAAATTGGTCTATTTGTTCACTCCCAATAGGTTTTACTTTGAAACTTGACAAGAAGATTGTGAAATTTAAATAGCAGAGCAAAGACTAAGAATAGTCAAAAGAGCTTATCACAGGAATACATAGTGGAGCTATCTGCCTTACCAGGTGTCAAGTGTTATAAAAATCTAATATTTAACATAAGGTGGTATTGGTCTGAGATAGAAGAAAGCCAAAAGTACAGTATCATGAACCCAGAAATAGATCCCCACACCTATGGAAGTTTGATTGACAGATGAGTGACAATAGGCATTTTTCTATAAGTAGCGCTAAAACAATAAAATCGACACCTAACTAAAACAAGACGACCCTGTATGAGTGAAAGATCTAAATGTGAACAGCAGAGGTATAATAATTTTAGAAGGCAATGTAACAAAATGTCTTCACCATGGTATTCAAGAAAGTCTCCACTGTGTCTAGAGTTGGTCTTGGAGTAGGGAAGTATTTCTTAAACACTAAAGAAGTAGAAACCATGAAGCAAGAAACTTAAGTTCCATTACCTTAAAATTAAGATCATCTGTTCATTTAAAACATCGTGTGGCAGAAGCTATGAACATTCCCGACTGTCAGTGGGTTGCTCTACACTTCCCAGACTCATTCGCATTACATGGGGCCTAATGATACAGTTGTGACATAAGCCACTTCCAGGCCTGGCACTTACAAATAATCTGTGCAGTCCTCCAACTGTCCTTCCCTTACTATAATAGCTTTGAAGACCAGTTATTTTCTAAGGTACAGCTTCAAGACAGAGGATGTCCCTACTAACCGCAGACTTTGTTACTCCATTGAAATTCAAGGTCTAGGGGCGCCTGGGTGGCGCAGTCGGTTAAGCGTCCGGCTTCAGCCAGGTCACGATCTTGCGGTCCGTGAGTTCGAGCCCCGCGTCAGGCTCTGGGCTGATGGCTCAGAGCCTGGAGCCTGTTTCCGATTCTATGTCTCCCTCTCTCTGCCCCTCCCCTGTTCGTGCTCTGTCTCTCTCTGTCCCAAAAATAATTAAATGTTGAAAAAAAAAAAATAACCAGTTATCCAAATTTAAAAAAAAAAAAAAAAAAAAGAAATTCAAGGTCTGTTACCCCAATTGAGCCTATCTTATACTAACTAATAAATGTCATAGAGAAAATGACAGCTGCGAAGTGGAGAAGACATTTTTGGTCCCTCTACTTGACAAGAGATTAAGATCCAGTCCTTTTTTTTTTTTTTTTAACCTCCCATACATGAATAAGAAAAGGAGAAGCATCCCAACAGGAAAAAATGGGCAAAAGATATGAACAGTTTGGTTCCTAAGGATCAACAACCACATAAAAAGACATCCATTCTCTTCAGTAAATGTGAAAATGGTACCTCATCATTTCCACTCCCACCAATATGGCAAAATGTTTGAAGTCTGACAAGTGGTCACCCAGTACCCAGTGTTAACACAAATGTGGAACAATGGGAATTCTTATCCACAGCTAAGGGAAGGATAAATCAATGAAATACTTTGGAAACCATCTTTAGCATTACCTAATAAATGCTAAGGAGCTCACGCCGTCCCACTCAGCATCTCTACTCTGACATATATACTCTGGTCCAGGGCTGCCCAGCAGAACTTGGATGTTAATGGAAATATTCCATAATGTAGTTGTCCAATATAGTAGCTGCTTACCACGTGTGGCTACTGAGCCCTTGGAATGTGGCTACCGTGACTAAAGAAGTGAATATCTTATTTTATTTTAATTCATTTAATTTTAATTGAAATATCCACATGTAGCTGTGGCTAATATACTGAACAGCACAAGCCTAGGGGTTTAAAAAAAAAAAAAGAACTGGGTCACTTGTGCTTCTGGGAAGAAAGAGTAGATATAGTTTTTCCTATTTCTCTCATTAAGTATAACTAAAAGCCTGGTGGGAGAGGGAGAGAGCTATATGACCATGCACAGTGGAGAGAAGTCAAACTGGGACCTCAGGACCCTATTAAGCAGATAAAAAAGACAAACTCGAGATTGAGAACAAATATTTACAAACCACGTATCTAACACAGGTCAGGTAACCAGAATCCTTAAAGAAGTCTTAAAACTCAACATTTAAAAAGCAAGCAATTCAAACAGAACATGAGCAAAAGACCTGAAAAGACACTGCACCAAAGAAGACACATAGACGGTGAATGAGCACGTGAAAAGATGTTCAAAGTCATTAGCCATACTGGAGATGCAGATCAAGGCCATGACGTGATTCCACTGCACACCTGTCAGAATGCCTAAAATAAAGCAGAATGGCGACACCGATAACTGGTGAGGATGAGGAGAGAGAGCGAATGACTCAAGCATTGCTGGTTGGAATGTAAAAAAAGGCACAGGCACTGTGGAAAACCTGTTTTGCAGTTTCTTAGACCACAAAAATGTAATTGTTATAGGACCTAGTAATTGCTCTCCTGGGTACCTATCATGAAGAAACTAAGGCTTATAGTCCCATCCAAACCTGGACCCAAATGTTCATAGCAACTTTATCTATAACGGCCCCAAACTAGAAATACCTGAGGTTGGGGAACAGGTCAATGGTTAAAGATCCCAGAGTACACACATACCATGCACTAGGACTTGGCAGTAAAAAGAAATTGAAGGGGCGCCTGGGTGGCGCAGCCGGTTAAGCGTCCGACTTCAGCCAGGTCACGATCTCGCGGTCCGGGAGTTCGAGCCCCGCGTCGGGCTCTGGGCTGATGGCTCGGAGCCTGGAGCCTGGAGCCTGTTTCCCATTCTGTGTCTCCCTCTCTCTCTGCCTCTCCCCCGTCCATGCTCTGTCTCTCTCTGTCCCAAAAATAAATAAACGTTGAAGAAAAAAATTAAAAAAAAAAAAAAAGAAAAAAAAAGAAATTGAAGTATTGTTCCATGCAACTGGCTGGATGAATTTCCAGAAAATTATGCTGAGTGGAAAAAGTCAATCCTAAAAGGTCATATACTGCATGATTCCATTTAGAAAATATTGTTGAAAAGAGAAAAGGATAGAAATGAAGAACAGAGTATTGGTGGCCCCAGGTTAAGGAGAGGGGGAGGGCTTGAGAAATGAGTATGGCCATCCTTGGGCTGGTGGAAATGCTCTATGTTCACTACATCAATGTCAATATCCTGGTCATGAGATTATACTAGAGCTTTACAAGATGTCCCATTTGGGGAAAACTGGGTATAGGTTATATGGGAGCTCTCTATATTATTTCATGGAACCACGTGTGAGACTTTAATCATCTCAAAGCAAAAAGTCTAATTTAGAAAAATACTGGAAAGAACTCAATATCCATCAACAGCAAAATGCAGGAATACATTGTAATATATTCATTTAATCATTGGAGCAAAATAAATTCAGTAAAGAGTATTACCTCTGAAGCGACGTTTTCAAGGGTGGGCACCTAAGGGAGCTTCAAATAAAATGTAATATTTTTCTCCATAAACTGAGTAGTGGGTACACAGGCATTCACTGTATATCCATTTTTTATAACTTACACATATTTTATAAAGTTAAAAATACATAAATGTTAAAGTTCCTTTCAAAGTTAAAACCCTTGTATTTTAATCTGCTTTTAAAGGATATTTTAAGTTCACCAATAAACTAGAAATTAAGAAGAAATAGTCCACACTCCTCAGTAATATGTGCTGAATAATTTCAATAAAAAACAAGCCGTGCATTTAGCAATTAAGATTAGGATTCATATTCTGCTTCTGCACAAACTGTGTTAGACAACATAGCCCCATGATCAGCATGGGGCCCCTGGGTGGCTCGGTTGGCTGAGCGTCCAACTTCAACTCAGGTCATGATCTCACAGCTTATGAGTTCAAGTCCCGGGTCAGGCTCAGTGCTGACAGCTCAGAGCCTGGATCCTGCTTTGGATTCTGTGTCTCCCTGTCTCTCTCTCTCTGCCCCTCCCCTGCTCACACTTGGTCTCTCTCTCTCTCTCTCTCTCTCTCTCAAAAATGTATAAATGTTAAAAAAAAAAAAAGAAAAGAAAAATAACCTGCATGTAGTTAGAGACAAGGCAGCAGGGACACAGGAGATGAAGGAGGATAGGAGAACCCAGAATCTAAGGTTAAAATGAAACGATCCCCTTTTTTTTTTAACATTTATTTATTTTTGATAGCGAGAGACAGAGCATGAGTGGGAGAGGGACAGAGAGCAAGAAAGACACAGAATCCAAAAAGGCTCCAGGCTCTGAGCTGTCAGCACAGAGCCCAATGAAGGGTTCAAACTCACGGACCGTGAGATCATGACCTGAGCCAAAATCAGATGCTCAACTGACTGAGCCACCCAGACGCCCCAGAAGTGATCACTTTCTAAACGCATGTAACATAATGATGTTGGGCTGGGTCGGAGAACAACAGCCAGAAGAGGTATAACCTGCTACCTCTCAAAAGCAGATGGAGACTTTACTATTTTGGATGGAGAGGACCCGGGAGACTCTGGCCATTTCTCAGACATGCCAGCACTTCTGTGTATGAGTGGCCCTAAGGAAAAGGAGCAGCGTTTTAGAATACAGCACTCATTAAAGGAAGGGCCTAGAGAATTCTGTGCAGGAGACAAAACCAAAATATTAAGCCATATTGTATTATAAATTCACTGCGAATGGCTATCGAATTTTGAACAAAGTCCATAGTGGGAAGAAAGGATAAGTCCGTAGGTGGTGGCTTGTTTTGGGAGCTAAAGGGAAATTTGTAGTAAGAGGTGACCCTTATTGAACACTTACTGCATTTCAGGCATGGCGCTAAATGCTTTACATGCACTGCTTCATTCCATAGTCACAGAATTCTTCTCCAGTAGGACGATTATTTTCCTGCTTTTACAGGTGGGGAATCGAAGACTCAGTGAGGTTAAGGTTGCCACTAACAAAAGGCAGAACTAAGACAGACCCAGATTTGTGAGTCTCTAGAGCATGTGCTCTTAACCGCTGTGCAGACTGCTTCAGCATCAGAAAAGGGAGGGGCAGAGAAAAGTTGCAATGACAGGTGACTTTCTGCTTGGGAAAGGGGAAAGGAATGGAAGGCATGAAGACCAGCCACATAAGTAACATTATACTGGTCCAGCTTAGTTAACTACCAGAGAAGTCTGCAAGCTTTCCATTTAGGAAGTGAATGCGTGGCTAAGATCCACATCCTTTGTTCTTGGTCTGTCTTTTGCATTTGTTCCCCTCTGTACCTTGGAGTGGATGGGGTGGGGGGGGGGGGCAGGGCGGGGAACAAACTACATAGTCCAGCAAGTGTTAAGAGGAGAAGAAGGCTGTCAGAAACTACAAAGTTTCAAATTGTAACATTTTTGCTGACTACATGAGAGAGGTCTTAACATGAGGAAGGAAATCCTAGTTCTGATGTGGTCAAAGGCAAAACACTGGGGTTTCTAAATATTGAATTTACCTGTCTGTCTAGAAAAAAAAGTTGCACATTACCTTTTGAAGAAGGGCTAGAACCCAATTTTTTTTCTGGTTCTTTGGAAAGTGAAAGCCATTTTCCCAAACCAGGACAGCATCCAGAAAAGAGTAGTTCTGCTTCCCAAAAGGCAAAATGCTTTCTGAGAGCAAAAAACTAGCTTGCCCTTGGTGTAATTTAGCAACGCTTCTATCCACTGGCAGAAATAGCAACACACTGCTGCAGATCAAATTTGCAATTTCTTCGGAAAATATCTTGGGTTTTGTAAATGCATATTCATAAAATGAAAATAACTCGATTTGCTGGCACTCTGGTCCTGGAAGCAGAGGGGCTTGGGGGAGAATTATCCCTAGGGGTTCAAGAGAAAGAGCAGGGCCAGAGAACACAAGACAGTGGAGGGAAAACCTAGGTCAGGTTTCTGGAAAGAGGAGGAATGTACGGATGTTAACAGTGCAGATGTGCTGGGGAAAGAATAGAGCTTTTCTACTCAAGGTACTATAGTGTGAACTTGAACGCCCCGCTTGCCTGACCCAGATGGTGGAGACTCTCACGTCTGCCAGTGCAGAGCTGAAGGTGTGTCTGGATACAAGCTGGCTGGGACTCCAGCCAGGGAAACAGAAGTGAAGCTGGGAATGAGAGGGAGGCATTCTGATCTTTTTCAACAGAGGTGCCCTTCAGAAACAGGTTCCTATCTACCGCATTGGCAGCATCTTGTAGAAAAGGAGGGGGGAATGAGCTGGATATTCTTTGTTTGCCCCTCCAGTTCCACTCTCTGCGTTTCTGTGTATTTTACTGATGGCTGGCTGGCTGGATGGTTGGATGGGTGGAAGCAAGTGATTTCACCGCATTTATTCTGTAGCCCCTTCCCTGCTAGGCTATGGGTTCTTCCAAGTCCACAGCTGCTGGGTGGCCGTGACCGTGCCCTGCTGCTCTCCGTGGGGTGCCTCACCATCTCCTCTTGTGTCTCTTAACACTGCCCTTGCCTATGTAATGATCTCCTCAGGATATCCTACCCAGTGGGGGTAATTCCCCCCCCTCCAGTGTTTGTCTGTCTCCTGCCAGGACCCTAACTCAGGCACTGAATTTCTTCCGGCAAGTAAATGAGTTCCAGAAAGGCAATTTGAAGAGGGGGAAAGAGACTAGTAGCAATGACGGGAGAGAGGCCTCCAGGACAACATGCTGTTTGTGGTCCTTGGCTGTCCTCTAGAAAAGCAGCACTACCACCGAAGCCATCTGGCTTAGGTTACGGTGTTGCAGAAATTAAGCAAATGACATTGGGTGTCATTGGGAGCTCGGAGGTGGGAGGCAGTGTGAGGTTATGAAATGAACACAGGTTTGAAGGTCACAGAGACCTGGATCTGTTACTTGGTAGTTTTGCAGCCCGGAGGAAGTACTTAGATCCTGGAATCTCTTTGTTATCATCGGTGCGAAATGATAATGGTACTCACGTCTTGGGAATTTTGTGAGATCTTTAATTATTAAGGTAAAAAAATAGAATGCACGTAGGACAGGGTCCAGAGTGTTGCAGGTTCTCAGTCAGTGTTAATTCCTTTCTTCATCCTCTGCTTCCAAGCAACAAGACCCACGATGGGAGGCCATGGCTCGGGAGAGTAGATGCTTCTAGGTGAGAGAGGTGATGATGGTGCTGGACTACTGCTTTGCTAATAAAAGGCTGTGGTACCCAGTGGAAGGTGCACTACACTAACATCAGGTTCTGGATTCAAGGTTTAGACCGTCCACAGTGTTAGTTGATATGTACAGGACATTTCTCCTCTCCGAACCCGAGGGTCCTACCAGGAAAGGGAATCATTTGGGTCATAATCTAGGGTTATGTAGGACTATAATCTAGACTTTGGAGGAAGACTAGGGCATAAGAAGCAGAGCGTGTAGGGCGCCTGGGTGGCTGAGTCAGTGAAGCGTCCGACTTCGGCTCAGGTCATGATCTCGCGGTTTGTGAGTTCGAGTCCTGCGTCGGGCTCTGTGCTGACAGCTCAGAGCCTGGAGCCTGCTTCCAGTTCTGTGTCTCTCCCCCTCTGCCCCTCCCCTGTTCATGCTGTATCTTAACAAATAAACATTTAAAAAGTAAAAAAAATAAAAATAAAAAGGAGAGTGTGTGTCACCTGAACTTCCACAAGGAATATAGAAACGGCAATAGAGATGAAAAGAGTGCATTAAATTACCTAGAGCAAAACTAATGGGTTGATGGGCCATATGCTAACGACATTTGCATGTGTGTCGTCTTTGACCTTGCGTGGCAGTGTTTTTAATTTTGCCATTATTTCACAACCTTTTGAAGTCAGGAGACATCATGTGAAGATTCAGATCATCAGCTTCTTTTGAAGGTCCAGCCACACTACGCCTCTACCACAGAACTTCCTACAGAGTATATTGGTAGTCAGGGCTGTGGAACAGCTCCCACCCTCAGAGCCTGCATTTGGCCACAACCTTCACCTGAACACCTTCACTCATAAATATATATATATATATGCTGCACACCTGGATCCTGGAGACATTTAGGTGCCTGACATGTAAAACATGAAGAAATTGAAGTCCCAACACTAATGCGTCCACAAGAGCTAAAAATTTGCCTTTATTTTCATTAAAATAGAAAATAATCATAGAAAGAAAATCTGAGAGTACAGTGGCATAATACAACTGGTCATTGACTCAAGGGACAATTCAGTGACACAATTTGCCAGGGAGAGATTGATGGCGTCACCTCCTCCATTGTTGGCCACAGCCAGAGAAACAGCCACACTAATTGGAAAGTTAATCACTGAGGAGAAAACAATCAAAGATGTGTTCTGTCTTTCTTGTATGAACTCTATTTCCAGGTGACCAGGAGTTGGTGAGGGAAAAGCTCCTTTTATAGACGTATTTCCACTAATAATTGCAGAAGGAGTGATAGAATTAAAATATCATCATTTTATAACACTCTTTGAAATGATGATTTTGATAAGCATCAATGGTGTCTAAGGCCACATCCGGATGGATGCACACAATACCATCTAAGATATTCTTTCCCCCAAATCAAAACTGAATCTCATCAAATCTGTAATGCTAACAATATTGTCACCAACTCAGAAATACAAGGGAACAGAGACACCGGACCAATGATACCAATGGGGAGACAACCCACATTATCCAGACCTAGGAAAACGACATTAATTCAACAAATACTAAAGAAAAAGTAATAGAGGGAGGGGATAGCCCATAAAGTAAAAAAGCCAATACAAATCAACTAATGCCAATGTATGCACCTTATTTAGAACTCGATTCAAGCAAACTGTAAAAATAAAAAATTCATAGGGCAATCCAGGACATTGATTGGATGTTTCATGGCATTTGACAAGTGCTGCGTTTACTTGTTGTAAGAATTACATTAGCACTTTTTGTTATTAATAAAATTTACTTTTCACAGTGGTTTCAGACTCACAGCAAAATTGAGCAGAAAGTAGAGTTCTCAAATACAGCCACCTCTCACCCCCAAACACAAACAACTTCCTCTGCTATCCACATCCGCCACCAGAGTGGTACATTTGTTATAACTGATGAACCTATAGTGGCGCGTAATTTACATTAGAGTTCACTCTTGGTGTTGTACATTCTCTGAGTTTTGAGAAATGTGACATGTATGCATCCACCATTGTACAATCATACAGAACTGTTTCACTGACCTAAAGAATCCCTTGTCCTCTTCATCTCTCTCTCTTACCTATCCCCTGGTCATCTTGTTACTCTTCTAAATAATTTGCCCTTTCCCAAAATGTCCTCTAGTAGGAATCATACAATATGCATCTTTTTTAGATTGGCTTTTTTCACAGAGAACATGAATTTAAGTTTCCTTCCTGTCTTTTCGTGACTTGATAGCTCATTTTTTAAGTACTGAATAACATTCTGTTGTCAGGATTTACCAGTGTATCCATCCACTTACTGAAGGACATCTTGGCTGCTTCTCAATGGTGACAATTAGGAATAGAGCTGCTATAAATATCCACATGCAGGTTTTGGTATGGACCTGAGTTTGCAGGTTATTTGGGTAAATACCAATGAGCATGTTGACTGGATCATATGGTAAGAGTATGTCTAGCTTTGTAAGAGACTGCCACACCGTCTTTCAAAGTGGCTGTCCCATTTTGCATTCCCACCAGCCACGGATGAGGGTTCCTGATGCCTTCCATCCTTACCAGTGGTTCTAATCCTGGTTCTAATCCTGGTGCAGGAGTATCTCATTGCTGTCTTAATTTGCCTTTTCCCAACGCCCTGTGATATGGAGCACTTTTTCATTTGTTTATTTGCCATCTGTGTATCTTCTTTTCTGTGACCCATTTTTTAATCAGATTGTTTTCTTATCCTTGAGCGTTAAGGGTTCTTTGTCTATTTTAGACACCAGTCGCTTATTAGATGCATCTTTTGCAAATATTTTCTCTCAGTCTGTGGCTTGTCTTCTCATTCCTTTGGCACTGTATTTCACAGGGAAGAAATTTTTAATTTTAATGAAGTTCAGCTTATTAATTATTTCTTTCATGGATTATTCCTTGGGTGGTGGTGGTGTATTTCAAAAGTCATCACCATGCCTGAGGTCACCTAGACTTTCTTTTATGTTATCTTCTATGAGTTTGGTACTCTATTTTTACATTTAGGTCTCTTATCCACTTTGATTTAGTTCTGTGAAGGGTGTAAGGTTTGTGCTTAAATTGTTATTTATTTATTTGCACATGCAGTCAAGTTGTTCTAGCACCATTTGTTGAAAAGGGTATCTTCACTCCCTGTATCGGCTTTGCTCCTTTGCCAAAGATCAGTTGGCCACATGTATGTGGGTCTGTTTCTGGCCTCAGTATTGGGTTTCATGGATCTATTTGTCCATCCTTTCACCAAGACCACACTGTCTTGAGTACTATACCTTTACAGTAAGTCCTGAAGTTAGGTAGTGCCAGTCCTCCAACTTTGTTCTTCCCCTTCAGTGTTCAGTTTGCAATTCTGGATCAGTCTGTTAAAATCCACAAAATTATTTGCTAGGATTTTGGTTGGTATGACATTGCATTTACAGATTAAATTGGGGAAAACTAACATCTTGACAGTATTGAATCTTTCTATTCATGAGTATTAAGTATCTCTCCATTAAATTAGCTCATCTTTGGTATCTTTCATCAAAGTTTTGTAGTTTTCTTCATACAGATTATATACATATTTTGTTAGTTTTAAGTAAGTATTTTATTTGAGGAGGGAGTTACTATAAATGCTGGTGTGTTTTTAATTTCAAATTCCATTTATTCATTGCTAGTATATAGGAAAGTGATTGATTTCTATATATTGACCTTTACTATAATTATTTACCAGTTTCAGGAGCTTTTTGCTGATTCCTTCAGATTTTCTAAATATTGTCATCTGAAAACAAGGACAGTTTTACTCCTTCCTTCCTAATCCATGTTCCTTTGATTTCCTTTATGTGTATGTGTTACTCCATTAGCTAAGACCTTCAATATAATGCTCCATTGCTAGCTTATTAAGAGTTTTTATCATGAATAAGTGCTGGATTTCATTACTTTTCCTGCATCTATTGATATGATTATGTGATTTTTCTTCTTAGCCTGAAGCAATAGATTACATTAATTGATTTTTGAATATTGAACCAGCCTTGCATACCTGGGATAAATCTCACTTGGTCATGGTAAGTCACTGTTTTTATACACTGTTAGAATCAATCTGTTAATATCTTGTTAAAGACTTCTTAACTGTTCCTAAGAGAAATTTGTCTGTAGTTTTCTTGTAACATCTTTGTTTAGTTTGGTGTTAGTGCTGACCTCATAGAATGAATTACGAAGTATTCACTCTGCTTCTACCTTCCGGAAAAGATTGTAGACAATTCATATAATTTCTCTATTAAATGGTAGACTTCAGCAATGAACCCAGTTCTTCTCTATTTCGGAAGTCTATTAGTTACTTAATTTCTTTAACAGATGTAGACCTACTTCAGATTGTCTATTTTTTCTTGTGTGAGTTTTAGCAGACGGTAGTCTTTCAAGAAATTGGTCCATTTCATCTAGGCTATCAACTCTGTAGGCATAGAGTCATCCATAATACTCTTTTAATTTTCCTTTTAATGTCAATAGATTCTGTAGTGATGTCTCCCCCTTCATTTCTCCTATTAGTAATTTGTGTCTTCTCTATTTCTTTCTTAGTTAGCCTAACTAGAAGCCTACCAATTTTATGGATCTTTTCAAAGGATCAGCTTTTGGTTTTTTGATTTTCTTCTGTTGATTTCCTATTTTTAATTTTATTGATTTCTGTTCTACTTTTTATTTCTATTATTTATTTCTCTTAATTTATTATTTATTTTTTTCTTCTTACTCTAACGTTGTAAGGTGGAAGGTTAGATTATTGATTTTAGATCTTTCTTCTTTTCTAATGTATGTGTTCAATACTGAAAATTTCCCTCTAAGCCCTGCTTTCATGGCATCTCACAAAATTTGATAAAATTTTGAAAAGAAATATTTTTCATTTAATTCAAATATTTTAAAATTTCTCTTGACTTTACCTCTATTACCCATGTGTTATTTAGAAGTATGTTATTTAATATCCAAGTCAAATGGGACTTATAGCCATCTTTCTGCTACTGATTTCTACTTTAATTCCATTGTGCAGACATTATATGGTTCCTATTTTCAAAATGTGTTAAGGCATATTTTCTGACCCAGAATGTGGTCTATCTCGCTGAATATTTCATATGAGTAAGAAGAATGTGTAATTTGCTGTTGTTACATGAAGTTGTCTATAGATATCCACTATATCCAATTGTGTTGTCCTGTTGAGTTCAACTATGTCCTTACTGATTCTGTGCCTGCTAGATATGTCCATCGATGACAGAAGGATGCTAAACTCTTTACCACTGTAAGTGGATTTTTCAGTTTTTCTTTGCAGTTTTATGAGTCCTGCTTCATGTATTTTGATGCTCTGTTTTTAGGTGCATACACATTAAGGATTCTTATATTCTGTTACAGTATTGACCCCTTTATCATTACAGATTATCCCACTTTATCCCTCATTTTCTTTGCTCTGAAGTTTGTTCTATCTGAAATTGGTAGAGCTACTCCGATTTATTTTACTTGGTGTTAGCCTAGTATATCTTTCTCCACCCTTCAGGTTTATAGGTGTCTTTAAGTTGGGTCCAATTTTTTTGACCCATTCTGGTATTATCTGTCTTTTAATCAATGTATTGAAATCTAAAGCAAATACTGAGATAGTTGAATTAATAGCTACCACATTTGTTACTGATTTCTATGTGTTGCCCTTGTTCTTTTTTACCTATATTTTTTATCAACTTTTTTCCTTGTAGCTTTGAGTATTTTATAGGATTACATTTTCTTTCTTGTCTTAGCATATCAATAATTTTTCTGTTAAACATTTTTAGGTGTTGCCTAGAGTTGTCTGCAATATACATTTACTGCTATGTATACAGCTCACTTATAGAGTTCAAATATATGTATATATATTTATATAAATATTTCTATTTATATATATTTATATATAAAAATACATTTTATTATCATTATTTTGAACAAACTCTTGTCTGTTAGATTAACTGAGAATAATAAAAATAATCGTATTTATTTTACCTTCACTTACTCATTTTTTGATGTTCTTCCTTTTAATATACAGACCCAAGTATCTGTGTACATCATTTTCTTTCTTTCTAAATAACTTCTTTTAACATTTCTTGCCAGACAGGTCTACTGGCAACAAGTTCCCTCAATTTTTATTTATTTGACAAAGTCATTATTTCACTTTTGAAGGACAATTTTACAAGGTACAGAATTCTAGGTTGATGGGTTTTTTTTCTCTTAGCACTTCAAATATTTCACCCCACTCCCTTTTTGCTTTCACAGTTTTTGACAAGTAGGATGTAATTCTTTTTTTGTTTGCTTGTTTTTACCAACAAAAATGCATTGGTTCAGGAATAGCAGAGACTTGCAATCAAGGACAAACAAACAATGGCAAAACCATAAGCAAGTCCCAGCATATAATTCTTATCTTTTCTCCTCTCTAGGCAAGATGTTTTTTCTGGCTTTTCCAAGATATTTTTGTTTCATTTTATGAAGGTTGAATATGATATACCTTAATATGTTTCTTTAGCATTTATCACCTGGTGTTCTCTGAATTTCCCGGTTTGTGGAAATTCCTGGGAATTTGGAAATTCCCAAAAAAATTCCATATTTTTTGATGTCTGACATAATTTAGGGGAAATTCTCCCTCATCATTGATTCAAATATTGCTTCTTTTCTTTTTCCTCTTCCCTCTCTTTCCGGTAATTCCCATTATGTGTATGTTACACCTTTTGTCATTTTTCCACAGTTCTTGGATACCCGGTTTTCTGTCTGTTGGTCTCTCTTCTCTTTGCTTTTCAATTTTGGAAGTAGCTATTGTCATTTCCTCCAATTCAGATATTCTTTCCTCAGCTGTGTCCAGATTCCTAATGAAGCCATCAAAAGTATCCTTCATCTCTGTTAGAGTGTTTTTTATCTAGTATTTCTTTTGGATTCTTTCTTAGAATTTCTTAGAAATCGCTTCTCTCTGCTTACATTACCCACCTATTTTTTCATGCTGTCTACTTTTCCCCCTAAAGCCCTTAGCATATTAACTGTAGTTCCAAAATTCCTGGGATGTTAATTTCAACATTCCTGTCATGTGACTGTGGTTCTAATGCTCATTCTATCTCTTCAAACTGTTTCTCCTGTTAGTAGGCCTTATCTTTTATTCAAGAATGTACATGATGTACTGGGTAAAAGAGGCTGCAGTAAGTAGGCCGTTAGTGATGGAGTAATAAAGGGGAAGAAGCTTCCTACGGTCTTATGAGTAGGTCTCAGTCTTTCGTTGAGTGTTTGCTTCTGGAAGGTGAACTTCACAAGTACTTCCTAGAGACTTCCCCCGACTCAGGTGGGGCAGGATGGCTAGAGGGGGCTGGGTATTTCCCTTTCCTTGCACAGAAGATTAGAGCCAGCTGAGGTTGGTTAGATTAGTTGTGTTCCGGTGAAATAGTTCCTCCTTGTTAAGAACACAATGCTCCGGTGTATTTAAAAATGGTTCCTTTCCTTTTCTCAAATATTTACTGTGAGAACTTGATAGAGCTACTGGAGCTAAAATTCACAAAAATGTGGGGATTTGACCAAGTCTCCTTGGAGTTTTCTAATTCTCAGAGGTGTCCACACTGAGTCTCTAGTAATTCATCAATAACAATTCAGGTTTTCCTTCCTGACACTGGTTCCCGAGGCTGGGTCTGCTTGTGGGTTTCTGCTCCAGTAATTATGATCCTCTGTTTCGGCTTGTCTGTCTCCAATACGGGGGCAGTGGTTTGCTTGTGACCTCACGTCTGTGACAGATCCAAGAACGATTGTTGATTTTTTTTTTTTTTTCAGTTTACTTGGGTTTTTACTTGTTTAGGACAGAGGGGCAACTTGTTAAGTTCCAGACCAAAGACTGGAAGTCTTTTTAAAAAGAGTTCCTATCTCTTCAAGATACATGGAAACTATTTATAGGTGGAATGATATGAAATAGGCGATGCTTCAAAAGGATTTGAGAGGCTGGGGATACAGATGAGCCAAGATCGGCCATGAGTTGATCATGGTTGACTTGGGAATTAGCTGCAGTGCACTGGTGTCTGGTTCTCTATACTTTTGTATTTGTGTCCAATTTTTCAAAACATAGTTTGTCATGTGGCTTCTTTTCTACTCCCTGATGAAATTCCAGTAGCTACACCTCTCCCGGTCCATTTGTCCCCTCCCTCCCTCTCTTTCTCTCTCTCTCTCTCCTCTCTTTTCTCCAAATACCTTCTAAACATTGAATACAACTCACGGATGTCCAAAGAGAAAGAAAAGTAATTATACCTTGGGAGTATTTCCCACACCTCTGGCCTTTACGTTTCTTCACCCTGATCTTGAATACACCATTCTATTATTCTCTTGAAAATTTTCTTTCATTTTCTTTTCCATCAACTTTTTCGTAACTTTGCCCTAAGAATATTGTCTATGAAATCAAAATAAAAGCGGTTGCGGCAAATTTAAATACACATACAAAGAAATCTTTAACCAGCTGTAGGTTCACAACCCTCTGGGGAGATTTTCTGGGGTAACCTGGAATCTGTACCCATACACAAAGGGCAGAGAGAGACTGCAGAGAGAGGCAGGCCACTCGAGGTCGGTAGGTGATGGCCTTAATAAGAGCGATAGGCACTTACACGCGAGGCCGGTCTTGGGCAGCAGCAAGACGAAGAGATCCCTGCACCCGCCCTCCAAATCTTGAGAATTTATAAAGAGCCCCTAATCGGGCTCAGTCGTGTATACTGTGCAGGTGTTTTCAATACCACATCACCATCTCAAGGCTGTGTCCTTGGAGCAGCTCCTGGGAACGGGGGAAGGCAAGCGGAACCCACATTCCAAGCACAGGAAGAAGGATGAGGAGCCGGTGAGTGCCTGAGTCCAGGCACTTTTTTTTTTAATCACGGTTTTCAACACCAGTAAAATAAAATGCATTGGTTCATGCATCTCTTTTAAAAAATGTTTAATGTTTATTTATTTTTGACAGCGTGAGAGACAGAATGTGGGGGGGGGGGGGGAGAGGCAGAGAGAGAGGGAGACACAGAATCCAAAGCAGGCTCCAGGCTCCTAGCTGTCGGCCCAGAGCCCCACACAGGGCTCGAACTCAAAAACCGTGAGATTATGACCTGTGCCAAAGTCCGACGCTCAACTGACTGAGCCACCCAGGCATCCCTGGTTCATGTATCTCTTTCAATCAACATACATTTTACCAGAAGATACATGTGTGCTCTGCTCTGGGAAATACTGCACTAGCTCAAGTGATGGTTACAACCATGGAGAGAGGTACATGGCTACCCAACGCCACCCCCCCCCCACCCCCACACCTTCAAACACTTTAAGTCATATTTATACCTCCCTGTTCCTGCACTAACATTTGGAAAGTGATTAATTGGCAGAATTGGAATCTCTCACTTCTCCCGTGTGGTAGTTTTTCTTAAACCTGAATGTCTATGAGAAATTGCACCTGCTTTATTATGCAAATTCTCAATAGTTGCAGAGAATTCAACTGTTGTCCTGTCTCTCATATGAGAGAGGTATAAAAACATGTTTGCTTCTTGAGAGATGCTTCAGAACTCCAGCTAAAAGAGAGAGCTGCTGTTTTAGATTCACTTTGTTTTTAATTTATCTGCAAGGGAACTCTGAATGAATTGATCACAGAAGATGGGATTTCGTTTCTGAATGCAGCCATGTAAAAATCAATGTACATATAAATGTGGCAAACCATTTCAACTGTGCCTAGAGTCTTGGTTTCTCTTTCACCCCTTAGATTGAGTTTTCTTTTATTGGATCAGTGCTGTGGAGACCCTGAGCGGGGGAACAAAATAGAAGAAAGTACAAGTTTGGGCTTTGATTAAATCTTACAGAACTTGAAAAATGACAATTCTTTGGCTTTTGGTTATTACAATGCAACAGGACCAGCAGCCGAGTGATTATAAGAAAATAAATGTTCCAATAAATTGGCCAGGTACTACCACCACCATTAAAATCTGAGCATTCCTGGCTGGGAACCCAATAAAACCCATGAAATCCATGTGCAGAAATGCTTCTGAAAATGGAATGACTGTTGAATGCTGGAACTGTATAAAAAAACAACCAGGACAATTTCAATAAGCGTGCCAGGCTTTTAAATTAGCCTTGAAATAATGAACGTCAATTTTCAACCTTTTTGGGGTATTTTATATCAAAGAATGTGATGAATGTTGCAATATCACTTTTTACTCTGGTGCAAAAAAATATTATTCTCTGTAGACATTGCAACATAAAACAAAAATGCTTTTATTACCAGTAGCAGTGATGTGACAAGCCTGATAAATGTAAGTTTAAGATTCCTTTGGGTTTTGGCATCCCTTCACACTTATTTTCAAGTTACTAATAGATTCTGTAGGTTTGACTAGCCATCATTTAAGAATGTCATTTAGTCTGAAATGACAGAAAAGTAAAATGTTCTTAAATGCCCAATTTTTCTCTTTTCCCTGACTGAGTTGCTAATGACTTAAAGTAATATCTTTTATTCATGTTGTCTGAGTGATGAAATGGTCATTGCAAAATGATGAATATCAAGCAGAGATGTTTTCATTTAACACTCTTAAAAAAAAAAAACTCTAATGGGAACATGGCTGCCCATTTTGGTTGTTTTTGTTTCTGTTTTTGTTTTAAAGAGACTTGGATTGACAGATAAATTCTTCCAACTGAATGGGCCTTAAATATCTCTCATGCAAAACCGAGATGGGTTAGATGAAGCCTGCTTCAAATGGGTTGGCTTAGAGGCTAATTGGCGCATTGGAGAGCAAACAGGGTTTTCCTGTTTTCTCCTACACTATGGAGGTTTCTCAGACCGAGACAGTTGGCTACCTACACGTAAAGAGTTAATGACAAAATGATCCATTACTTTCCAAGCAGCATTTTCTTTGAAAGTTATGTGATCATATTTGAAATGCCACATAATAGCCACATTAGGGATCTCTGGGATCCTAAACATGTATTTTGAAATGTAAATAACCAGCTCAGGTCCCTCGGGGTGTCTTGGAGGTTGACATTTAACTAGCTTTTAATATTTTCATTTGCCATTTGGAAAAATATAACTTTTTTTCTTTACAAACAATTCCAAAGACACATGAGACATCCCAGAACTTGTGTAGAACAATATTTATCGTTGCAGGAACTTTTCGTTCATTGACTCATCTCTTCATTTATTAATTTATCCCAAGAAAACACTTTTTTGGTTTCAAACTCTGTGTTGCACACAGGAAGAATGACGGCGAACAAGGCAGATGGATCTCCTCTCCTACAATGACTATACCCATGTGAATTTAAATAGTGACCAATAAATGAGGCCGATTCATATAGTGACAGAGTGGCAGAAACACATAGAAAGATGGGGTGCTTTTGTTAGAGGGAAGTGTCAGCAAGGGAATCAATGCCCATGAACAGTGATACTCAGAATATGTCCCCTGGACCGGCAGCCCCTGCAGCATCTGAGATCAAGAAGAAAATGCAAGTTCTTGGGCCCCACCGTTGACCAGAGGTCATCCCAGCTGTCTTGTTTTCACCATCCTGCCCCTTGAGAGATCCTGATGCGTTCTTGAAATTTGGGTGGGGCCGGTGATCTCATTTGAACAAACCTCCAGGAGATTCTGATGCAAAGTTGGATCTTGACGTTCTGATAACGCTGAAGTAATAGTCTACCCTTCTCTTCACCGCACAACTGCCCCCCACCTCCACGTTATTTCCCATATCTTTGCTCTTCAAAGAGAGTTTAATTCCTTCCCTCACAATCTTTCTTGAGTCTACTTCAGTCAACTCTTTGTTGATATCACTATACCAAAACTGCTCAGGCCAAAATCACCAAGTGACCTAGCTGCACTGAATCCAATGATTTTCAGTCTTTGCCTTACCTGAGTTATTGACAACATTTGCCACAATTGGCCAACTTCCTTCGTGAAGCAGTTCCTTCCCTAGACCGTCTCCTACCTTACTAGAGAGGCTTCCTGTTTCTCCTCCACTTGTGAATTGCAGTGCCCCAGCCCTTAGACCTCGGATCTCTTCCTCACTGGTCTCACTTAGTTTCACAGGTTTAAATATCACCTACATACTTCCAACTCCCAAACTCAGATCTTTGTCTTTGACTTTTCCCTAAACCTCAGACTTCCACTTTCGTGTAGGTGTCTAATTAGCTTCTTAAACTCAACGAGACTTTAACGGAGCTTTTGATGCTCACCATGAAACTTGCTTCTCCATCTCAGTAAATGACACCCCCATCTCTGGAACTGCTCTGGGCTCACATCTTGGAGACAAGCTTGACTCTTCCTGTTTTTTTAATCCAGTATCCAATCGTTCAGTATTTGCCTCCTGTTACCCTTACCCTCAAAATATATCTCGAATCCCGCTAGTTATCACCACCATCACTACTACTGGCCAAGCCACCATCCTGTCTCACTTGGATAATTGCCCTGGCTTCCTAATGGATGTTTCTTCTCTCACACTTGCTCCACAGTCTATTTTCCACAAGAAGACTCACCCATCTTATTCAAGGAACAGGGCAATGTTTTTACAATAAGCTAAAGTCACATGTGGTCTGAACCCCTCGGAGCTTCTAGCACCCTCTCCCTTGTTCCCTGTACTCCCTTGTACTTAGCTTCCTAGCTTTCCTCGAAGAAACAGGCATGCTCCTGCCTCACGACCTTTGCATTTGCTTTTCCAACTGTCTGCAGTGCTCTTCCTCCAGATATTCTTGTGACTCATCTGTGACTCCTTCAGGGTCTGCTCAAATGTCTTCTTAGCAGTGACATGTGCCCTACTTTATCTCTTTACGTGTCTGATCGAATGTATCACCCTCTGAGATATTATATCATTGCTTCAGTGATTTGTCTATTGTCTACTTCTCCTCACTAGAACTGAGGACAGAGACTCTCAGTCTCTGTTCATTGCTTTCTCTCCAGTGCCTGGCACAGTGCCTGGCCCATGGCAGGGCTTCCAGTAAATATTAGAACAAAGAATGTATTTAATGCTTCAGGTCTGAGATCAAATACCCACCTCCTCAGGTGCCCTTCTACACCCATCTAAAATGCCCTTCCACACCCCTAATCTATAGCTTCTCACCCTGTTTGTTTCTTTATGGGATTGTGAAGATCTGTGCTACCTTATTAATATGTGATTTATTTGTGCATAATATCTTCTTCCCAAACACACTAGATTGTATACCCCATGGGAGTCGGGACCTCATCTAACCTCATGATGTTTAGCACCTAACACAGTGGTGAACCTCAAATATTTTTCAAACGAGTGTGGAAAGAAAAGAAAGAGCTTTCTCTATGCTCTCTTGACGCCACCCTATTTATTTAATTTTCATATCACACCGCTGAGACATAGGATGTCACCTCCATTCTATTTCTGAGAATGCCAGAGCTCAGGGAGTCTAATAGCTTGCTCAATGCCACTTAGAAACAAATCACGAAAGTCAGGTCAAGATCTGAAGTCCACTCTCTTTCCATTTCATTCCTTGATAGGGAAACCAGCCACAGGGTCAGTAGGATCTCTTTGACATAATACCCTAGCTTGAGGAAGAAACTATTTCGTCTAAGGTGTAAATAATCGATAATGTCTTTATGGCTACCCCTCTCTACTGCTTTCTTATTACTTTAAAAGAGGCATTCTCGGGGCGCCTGGGTGGCGCAGTCGGTTAAGCGTCCGACTTCAGCCAGGTCACGATCTCGCGGTCCGTGAGTTCGAGCCCCGCGTCAGGCTCTGGGCTGATGGCTCAGAGCCTGGAGCCTGTTTCCGATTCTGTGTCTCCCTCTCTCTCTGCCCCTCCCCCGTTCATGCTCTGTCTCTCCCTGTCCCAAAAATAAATAAACTTTGAAAAAAAAAATTAAAAAAAAAAAAAAGAGGAATTCTCATTTTAACCCAAGGGAGTAATAAAGATATCGAGATCTATGCAAGAAAGTAATTTCAGAAAATAAGGTTTTCATTTTCTTTAATGACTCCAAAATGGTAGATAATTTTTGGGTCTACATCTAGGAGTTGGTACAGTGGAGGAAGTATTGAATTTAGAGTCCGGTCTGCTACAAATTAGACTCCGAGAAGCATCCCATCACCCCCCCCCACACACACACACACACACAGTGGCAATTTTCTCACATAAAAAGGGAAGATGACACGTACTCCCAAGAGCCGCAGAGATGAGAGCACTAACAAAGTCAGTCAAGTTGGTGTCACTTTGACGTCATTGTCATCCCTTCTGGGGTGTCCTCTGTATTGTCCAGAAGCCAGAGCCATTCCCCAACCCCCCTTCACAGAACACCTTCCGGTTGGCTTCTGCCAGGAAGAATCAATTGTAGAAGACGTGGGGGAACAGAAGGGAAAAGCAGTGGATTACCAGAAAAAGGCATTGTGGCAGATGTGATGTCCCCAGCAGCTTCTGAGTGAACTCCTGCACATCACTATATTCAGGGCTGCAGGCTTGCGAGGTTTTCTCCTTTCTCCCCTCCATAGAGAGTCACAGCAGCATGCGGTGAGCCCCCCGACCCGCCGGTTCAGGGCTGCAGGCTGAGGTGATTAGAAATCCTGACCTTTCCCCCCTCACACTTTCCAATAATTGCACAAATCTCTAATCCCCGGAATTCAGACTCTTTACGCTGGAATACATGGAGTGATGTCTGTTTGCTCCATAAAACCCCTAGGAGCTCCATAAATCCTAGGAGTGCCTGGGTGGCTCAGCCAGTTGAAGATCCAACTCTTGATTTTGGCTCAAATCATGATCTCATAGTTTGTGAGTTTGGGCCCCACCTCAGGCTCTGGACCGATGGCGCAGAGCTGGCTGGGGATTCTCTCTCTCTCTCTCCCACTCTCTCCGCCCCTCTCTTGCTCCCTCACGTACACACATGTACACACCATCTCTCTCAAAATAAATACATGAACGTTTGAAAAACAAGCAAACAGGGGCTCAGTCAGTTAAGCATCAGATTCTTGGTTTGGGCTCAGGTCATGATCTCACAGTTTGTGAGTTCAAGCCCTGCGTGGGGCTTTGCACCGACAGTGCAGAGCCTGCTTGAGATTCTCTCTCTCTCTCTCTCTCTCTCTCTCTCTTTCTCTCTCTGTCTTTGCCCCTCCCATGCTCACTGTCTCTGTCTCTCTTGAAACAAATAAATAAACTTGAAATCTTTTTTAAAGAAACAAATACAAACAAAAAACCCTGAATCCTAAACAGTAACAACAACGTATGCACAAGGAGCATGTCCTGGCCCCAGCACGGAGCTGTTTTTTCAGCTCTGAATTCCTACAGTAGCCCCGCGAGACTGCTGCTGTTACTAGGTCCATTTAACCCATGAGGAAACCGAGGTTTGAAGAGGTAACTTGCACACAACTTATCAGCACCAAAGTGGGGACACGCTAAGTGCTCTGTCAGGTAGGCCTGCTGTAAATGAAGAGCCAGAGGCCTGGTGGCTGGGGTGTCGTCTGCATTGCCCAGGAGCGAGAATAATTCCCGGAGAATGACTCCCAGCATTCCTGACCTCCACCCACGAGACGCCGGAGGCATCCCCAAAGATACGGTCACCCAGGATACCTCCAGGCACTGTCAAATGTGCCCCGAGCGGCAAAATGCACCCTCTCCGTGCCCCCTGTCTGAGCCACTGGGTTCTGGGGCTGCGATGGCACAGATTTAGCCTCCACTGTGGCACCCTCAGTGCTTTCTGTGCTAACGTCACAACAGGCTCTTCAGGCTAATGCATGCTTTTACAAAACCTGAAAAGAAGACGCGGAGTGTCGTGTATAGTATCCCATTTGGTTTACAGATGTTGAAACCTACCTAGAGCAAAAGATACGCAAAGAGTCATACGAAAGATACAAAAAGTGTCAACCTGCTCGCGTTGATTACATCTGCGATGTGAGCTGGAATAAGAGCCGAAGAGCTGGTGAGCTCGTCTCAATGTGTTCCTGCTGGGGCTGGCCTTACTAGAACGAGCTAAACTTTTCCAAATCGTGTTTCCAATCATTTTCTTGATTGCAGTTAAACAGTAGAAATCAGATCACGCTGTCCGTGCAGACCCCAAGGGAGACACAGTGAAAGAGGCCAAGAGGAAACACATAAAGTCCCTGCCCAAAGCCACCAATCCTTTCTGGAAAGATCAGGAGGTTTGAAAAGCTGAGAGAGTGTTCCTGAAATGTTCTTGAGCCTTCTAGGATGGGAAGTCAACATCGTGGGCCCTAAAACAGAACAGCAAGAGAGAAACAACTCTGAAGGCATCATCGCCCCACACCCCAGCGGCCCCCAAACAACATCTTTGCTTGACGATCTGTGATGAAGGAAACCACCTGCAAGTTCCCGGGGCCGCGCTCGTAGGCAACAGGACTTTATTCTCCACACGCAAAGAACTGATGACCCCCTGTCCTGACTCAGTCCCTACTTACTTAAGCTATCTACCCTCTCCTGCAGGACAAGGTAAGCTATGCCTCAGTGGAAAGCAGAGAAGATCACTGATTGTTGGCGCTCCCGGATTCACTTAACATCGGCCGCTAGGGCTCCATGTTCTTTGAATTAAGGACGGTGTTATTCACTCTCGAAAACAGTGAACACCCAGTATGTTTCTCAAAGTAACTAACTGAATGAAAGGTACTGGGATGGACACTGATCATACTGCATCTGAATATGAGGGCAGGGGACGGTGTGGTGCAGAAATCTGACCGTTAACAGCTCCTCGGGGAGACATTTTTGCACAGAACGTATAATATTTTGTACAGGATGCACTTAATACATATTTTTTTAGTCATTTCAAATCAATTCGGATGAAACCAAGTGAATCCTTCATTGGATGCTAAAGTATAGAGAGTTGTTGAGCTGAAAAGGGACGAGTTTCTCAAGGCTGGCATTTCCCTTCCATAAAACCTCTGTGACTTGGGTAAAAGCGGAGTAACTTCCGAATTAGACAGCAGTCTGAAAGGCCTTTAGAAATGGATATGAGGGGCGCCTGGGTGGCTCAGTCGGTTGGGCGTCTGACTTCGGCTCAGGTCACGATCTCGCGGTCCGTGAGTTCGAGCCCCGCGTCGGGCTCTGTGCTGACAGCTCGGAGCCTGGAGCCTGTTTCAGATTCTATGTCTCCCTCTTCCTATGACCCTCCCCTGTTCATGCTCTCTCTCTCTGTCTGTCTTAAAAATAAATAAATGTTAAAAAAAATTAAAAAAAAAAAAAAGAAATGGATATGAAACATAACACGAAATGGCCCCAAATTCCAGTAGACTTCGCAATTTAAGTCTGATGTCTGGGCAAGCTATTAGTCAGCTGTATTCGTCTGAGAGGTGTTGGAGAGCAAATAATTATGAAAACTATCACTTTCCTAATTTCATTTTAGAGGATCCAAATTTCCTTCTACCTGGATGTCTGCCTGGAGCAATCAAATCATCTCTGTGCCAGCCAGGTGAGGGGGACTCGTATGTGGTGCAGTTCTAAGAGCATCAGCACCTCTAAGTTTAAAGTCTTAGTTAAAAGTTTCCAGGTATGTCCGAACTCAAAAGGGACGCACTGCAAATTATGATATGGACGGGCAAAATAGCAGTGTTTCTTTAAACCAACCCTAAGAGGGAACACCTGAGTGGCTCTGTCGGTTAAGCCTCTGACTCTGGCTCAGGTCATGATCTCATGGCTCATGAGCTCAAGCCCCATGTCGGGCTCTGTGCTGACAGTTCAGGGTCTGGAGCCTGCTTCGGAGTCTGTGTCTCCCTCTCTCTCTACACCTCCCCCTGCACGTGCTCTGTCTCTCTTTCTCTCTGTCTCTCAAAAATAAAAATAAACATTAAAAATAATGAAATAAATAAATCCAACCCTAAGAGGAAGATGGCCAAAACAAAGGAAAAGATTTTCGGCACACAACAAACAGAAGGAAATAGATTTAAAACCAGTAAATAAACATTGATTAGTCTTTGTAGGTAGGTTGTTAAATTAAATTTATACTGAAAGGATGAAATTTTCGGAAAATGGCACACTGAAGGCTTCATTTTAAATTATAAATTCTCATCTAAAGAGAAAATTGTCTTAAAGGCCCCATTTTATTACTCAGTACTGTTTTCACTTTATGGAATATTTTGCATTATATTTTAATTAAAGTTATAATTACAGAACTAAATATAATTAGCTTCTTTCTTCAAAAGAAATTGGAAGTGAACTTACTTTATTAAATTTTCAATTTGTTTCCTGCAGTGTTACATGGTTTATTCTAATTAATTGAAGGAGAGCTCATAAATATTTTATCAACATGGGAATATGATTAAAAACTCAGGAATTTTACCCTTGATTTTTTAAATTTTATACCCCTAATTTTTGGCTTGTGCTCAGATGTAAGCAGATGAAGTAGGATAAAGTCCCTTGATATATCCTCTCTTGACCTGGGAACATTTCAGGAACACTCTCTCAGATGCTTAGCATCTGGGTTAGTGGAGGCATTTATTCCTCCCTATTTCTTTTTCGTCTGGGGTCAGCATTTTGAAGTCATTCTGAAGGCTTCTCAAAGGAGGAAAGGAAATGGTCAGGCTTTATTTATCCTTACTGGATGGACACATTAGTGGATACAAGATGTCAGTGCCAGATGTGGTATTTCTGTCTGCCTCCTGCCCCCCGTAGCCCTCCTGAGAAATACATTACTCAAGTACGGGTACTTCATTTGTTTTGTTGGCTGTCCATCCACAGAACCAAAAACAGCACCCAGTACAGAGGGAGTGCTCAGTAAATGCTTACTGAATGAATGAATGGACCCAAACTTCCCAAAATGTGTTCCCTTGAAGACTAGTTCTGAATGATAAGCAAGGGTGCAGCATGATGATTTGGTATACACAAGCAATGTGAAAGATTCCCCCCCCCATCTAGTTAATTAACACATCCATTACCTGACATATTTATTTCATGTGAGACTATTACAGTTCTATTTTCTTAGCAAATTTCAATTATGTAGTATGGTGTTACCAACTATAGTCAGAATGTTTTCCTAAAAATTTCTGAAAATTTTCACATTTATCAAACTCTCCTTATTCCCCATCCCTCAGATCCTATAGCAACCACTTTTCTACTCTCTGTTTCGGTGAGCCGAACACCAACAAAAAAAGTCAAACTCATAGAAACATTTTTAGTTTCTTGACCGAACAACTTCCAAGGGAATCAAATGTGTAACTTTACCCATTGTGATTTAACCAGGAACATTTATCCCCTGGTGGATGTCTCCTGAGACTAGTATTCTGCAGAACATACATTGGGCAATGCCGCTTGTATGACGCAAGGAGAAAGAGACTAACACTGAAAGCATACTGAACCATATAAATTCAATTGTATTTCAAATGAATATCATAACTACCCTTAAGTGACGCAGAAAGAAAGGACAAGAGGGAGAGAAGAAGGAAAGAGGGAAGGAAAGAAGGATGAACTAATGCAAGCAACTGACTATACACTTTCAGTTTGTGGCAGAATGGAGTAGGGTGGAGTGGGGTGAGGGCAAGAATTGCAAGCAAATCCTCAGCGGTTTTTAATAAGGGCTGTTCTTTGTAATGGTGTGGGCAAAGCAATTGTGAAACTATTTTAACTGGATTATAAAATTGAGCAATTGAATGAATTTGGGAGCAAAGTGTTCCAGGGAGGAAGAAGATACATAAAGACATGAAATGGGAAAAGACAAGAAAGAAACCTGGAGTGGCGATTTGGAAATTGGGGCTATTGATGTGAATTTCAAAGATATGTATATGAATGAGCATATGTGTGTATATGTGTACATGGTTAAGCATATATGTAAGCATAGGTACATAAATGTGTGTGTGTCTGTTGCATTTCTATACAATATAATAATTAACGATCAGAAAGAGAAATAAAGAAAAAAATCCCATGTAATGATTACATCAAAAAGAATAGAATATGTAGGAATAACTTTAACCCAGAAGGTGAAAGTCCTTTATACTGAAAATTATAGGACTGTAGGCGTTCTTAATTGTCAACCTTGTAAAGAAACGAAGAAAGACTGTGGAAATGTTCCACATTTTAAAGGAGGCAAATAGACATGACAACTAAATGCAATACTTGACTTTAGACTGGGCCCTATATGAAGAAGAAAAATGCTATAGAAGACATCTCTGGGCCAACTGCTATGCTTGGAATATAATAAAATTGCATCAAAATAAATTTGTGAAATTGATAACTTATGTAAGACGTTATATAAGGTCATGTAAGATGATATTTCTATTCTTAGGAAATACACAGGGAAATATTTTTTAGGTAAATGTCCATGACTGGTAAAAATGATTCTCAAAGGATTGAGAAAAAGAAAAAGAAAATATTAAAGAAAAGGAAAGAAAGAGCAAGAGAAACTACATGTGCCAATGATAAAGGAAAATAAAAAAAATATTAATAGGAGAATCTGGATAAAGGGTCTCTGGGTATTCTTTACATTATTCTTATTCTTTTTTAAGTTTATTTATTTATTGAGAGAGAGAGAGACGCAAGGAGGGGCAGAGACAGAGGGGGAGAGAGAGAATCCCAAGCCTTCTCCACACTGTCAGTGCAGAGCCCAATGCAGGCTCAAACTCACGAACCATGACCTTGCGACCTGAGCTGAAAGCAAGAATCAGTTACTTAACCAACTGAACCAACCAGGCACCCCACATTATTCTTATTCTTAGTTGAAAATATTCTATTTAGATGACACTCTTCTATATTAGTCTATCTTATTTGAAATCATTACTGTCATTACTATTAGTTATTCTGTTCTTATTTGAAATCATTTCTAAGTAAAATTCTTAAAAAGAATGTATTTCTTTTTTTTTTTTTTAATTTTTTTTTTCAACGTTTATTTATATTTGGGACAGAGAGAGACAGAGCATGAACGGGGGAGGGGCAGAGAGAGAGGGAGACACAGAATCGGAAACAGGCTCCAGGCTCCGAGCCATCAGCCCAGAGCCTGACGCCGGGCTGGAACTCACGGACCGCGAGATCGTGACCTGGCTGAAGTCGGACGCTTAACCGACTGCGCCACCCAGGCGCCCCAAAAAAAAGAATGTATTTCTTAAAGGAATACTCTTTTGAGAATGGTGATAATATTGAAGCTGGGTGATGGGTATAGAAACGGTCCAATATTCTGTTGTGTTTATTTTGTTTATGTATGAAAATTTTCCACAATAAAGAGACTTTTCATTTTTTAGAAATGGTTTGACTTCTTACTGGATTTTGTATAAACGGCGATTTCTTGTTTTGACCATGGGCAACACTTGTGAGATGTCATAAAAGGGACATCTCTGTACTGGATAAGTAAGTGTCCATACCACACATAACATGCTTGCAAAACTGAAGCTTGCACAATCCCCCATGATCATCTAGTCCAGCACTAGGGCTCTTATCTTTGCTTTTGTCCTATTGAGCCCATTCAATCTTTCTCTCCCTCTCTCCCTCCCTGCCCTCCTATCTCTTTCTGAAATTTAAAGACATTTGTTCTTCTGCATGATGATGTTATAAATTAAGACACCTTTTCCAAGTTGATCTCTCACTTCCTTCTAGGTTCTTCCATCTTTTTTTCACTTGTTTACTATTACCTTATATGTCTACAGCATCACTACACTTTTCAAAACATTTCACATACAGAATCTGACATCATCTTTAACCATCTGTAACCACCTGAGAGGTCTCAAGGGAAAGCTATAAATGTATACAACCATATTACACATTAATATAACCATATTATAATATATATACATATACATATGTATACATATACATATACGTATACATATACATATATGGCTATATATACATAAAACCATGCCGACTTGGCCAACAAAGAACCTGGAGAGGTGGATGGCAAGTCCAATGTCTCCAGAAGAAGGGATCAGAAACCAGTCCATTTTCCTCCACAGCAGGCATTGGCCCAAGCAAGCTACATCATGAAGTCTGACACAAAATAGTCCCTGACTATTAATAGTTTCTGGTAAGCTTTTAAATAACAACACAAGGCTTGTTTTTAGCTTATGATCCACTCTGACAACCATGTCTTTTTCTGCTGTGATTGTGCAGAGCCCAGCTTTCCCAGTTTTGGAGCTATGTCTTCGCATGTGTCCGTATTGATTTCAATCCCATATGAAATATTTACATATGTTTATCACTTTGTCATCATTTAGCATGGCATCTGTTTGCTGAAAATGAGTCAGGTCTCAGCCACAGCAGCTTGTCAGAGTGGCATATATAAAGGAAAGGGGAAATTGCCTTTTGGTAATTAAAAGTAGTTTGGTTTAGGGGCATCCGGGTGGCTCAGTCAGTTAAGCCTGTGACTCTTGATTTTGGCTCAGGTCATGATCTCATGATCATGAAAGTGAGCCCCCTATCAGCCTCCACCCTGATAGCTCAGAGCCTGCTTGGGATCCTCTCTCTCTTAGCCTCCCTCACTCACACTTTCTCCCTCTCTTGAAATAAAAAAAACTTTTAAAAAGTAGGTTGTTTTATTCATTATCACCTGACATTTCATTATTTTACAGTTTCAAGTATGTTTTTGCATGTTTCTCTTCATTTCAGACTTAGGACAACCCTGTTAGATATGTAAAGCATCTTATTATTGTGGTTGTGAATTCAAAATCTTGAAAGGTTAAATGATTTGGAAAAGGTCACACACAGGGCTGAGAGCACAAAGACCCAGGTCTCCGATTCATAGAGTCATGGTCTTATCATCAAACGTGCTCAGTCACGGCATTAAAGTAAACACTAGGATGTGATGACTTTTCAAAGATGCCAGAAACCGATTTTACAATTAAAATAACAGATACCATTTAGTGAGTATTTAAGTATTCATTTAAATATATAAAAGAATATTACACAGAACGCTTTCTGTGGTTCTGGAAATCAACTAAGTCTCAAAGTCCCACGAGTCAGGAGATAATCCCTTATTCAAAAAAAGGTGACTGAACTGGGCTTCTGACACTCACCCCCATCACCCATCCCACCTATACAAGCAGAACACAAGTGTTAACAGAGATTGGTTAAATCAGAATGATTGTTGGCCTGGAAGGCATCCCACAAGCCAAGTGAGAGTGTTTCTAAGGAGAGATTGAAAGCTGATTATAAGGTGAGAAGAGCCTCATTCACTGGCAGACCCCTTTCAGGGCTACAGAAAAGCCTAACTTCCCACCTCTCCCCCTTCTCTACCTTGTAGTACAGAGCTCAGTGACAAGATTCTTGAAGGAGCTTTACATATGTCCCCTAAATTTGGGAGCATATGCGAGACAAGAAGCTGATATTCAATTCCTGTTTGAAGTTTCCCCAAGATGGAAAGGGAGGCTGGCTGGACCCAACCACACAACAGGGAGAGGAGAGAGCGGCAGTGAGAACAGCCTGCTCTCTCAGCATGGCGAGATTTCCATGCACCAGGTAACTTATTCACCTGACTCAAACGATCCTGACGGTGCCATGCCCAAGATTTCTCCATGAAAGGAGCAGCGAACCCAATAGAAACAGGTCGTATGTGGGCGACAGAAGACAGAAGCTCGTCAGTGTCGCCAAACCTTCAACCAATGGGAAGCGAGCATTTTGAATACCTGGTCCCAATATCCCTGTCTTAGACCAAGTTTCCTAGAAGCGGATATTGAGACAAAGATTCAGACATAGGGATGGAGAAGTCTCAAGAGAAATCTATAAAGGAGGAAATAGAAGAGAATCGGGAGGGGGAAAGAGTCAATCTAGTGAAGACAGGTAGGTCTAATCATGGTGTAAGCCATGGGTGGAGGAGGACTCTGCAGCATAAACTACACAGCTGAATTGTTCTCTCATGAGGCAGAGGGCCGGGCTTCTCTCTCCCTACATCAATTAGTCAATGGCTATTGGCACCTGGAATGAGAAGGTGGGCTTAACCAAGGACAGTTCCGAGGAGAAGCAGCGACAGGGTGGGGAGGCAGCTCTGAGCCATCCAATGCTCAGCTTAACTAGGGAACATTTGCACTGGACCAGTAAAGGGATCCAGGTATGGAGGCAGCAGCATCTGCTATACTCCCCTTCCTCTAAAGAGAATGTTCTCAGTATGTTCCAGGAGGTATCTCAGAGACTTTGAGCCCCAGTTACTCATTGTAGCCACCTGCTCATAACAAAGCTTTTTGCAGGGGTGGAGGGTGTCTTTCTTTTCTTCCTCTCTTCACTTGTACCACCTGGAACCACCTCCCAGACAAACTCATTGCACCCAAATTCTTGTGTCAAGGGACATTTTGTGAGGGAAACCCAAACGCAGACAATTACCAAAATGAAATTATTCTTATATCACTGAGTGTTACCTAAGACATGAGCTCCAACTCAATAGCCTTAAGCAGCTCTTTCCTGCTTGTGCCTCCATGGAATTTAAGTTGGTTGATAAATCAACACCCATTAATTATCTCATGTAATCCTCACAGTGACTTTCTGAGGTGGGTGTAATTACCTCCGCTTTACAGATAGGAAAACAGAGGTTCACAGAAGGTAAGTATGTGGCCCAAAGTCTCTCAGCTGAGATTCAAATTCAAGTAATCTGATTTTAAAGCCAAGGTTCTTGTCTGCCACACCACATCACCTTTCTTGAGGTTTTAGAAACATGACACTGATGTTCCTTTGCTCATTTCTAAAATTATATATAGTGCAAAAATAAGTAAATAAAATTGAATACAGTGCTCCTGAAACAACTCTTAAGACAAGGGTGGTGAGAAGTTCACTTTTTTGTCTGATGAAGGGGCACATTTTTTTCCTTTTCTAATGTAGCCAAGAAGATGAAAAGGCCAGACAGCATGCTCTGTTTTTAAACTGACAACATTATTGATATTTTTCAAATTATTACAAGAAAGACCCAGAATTCACATGTTTTATTTAAGGCACTCCCTGCATTGTTTGGACATGACATTATTTATGCCAAAAATGGTATATTGGATGAACATTTATTCACCCAATAACATTTATTAGTTACAACCAAGCAGTTTTAAGACCAGAATAAACACTGGGAAAAAACAGGGAAGTAAAACAGTGTCTTATTTCCCTGGCATTCTCTCCGACATGCAGAGATTTTGTTCAAGTTATAAACTACGTTCTTGACATTTTCTCTATAGGATCAACAAAACTCCCTAGGTGGCTGGCTACTAGGAGTGACTATTAAATCAGCCAGGTATCAAGCACAGTTTCCATATAGGAGATCATGCTGTATGGTAACGAGGGTCCATTCGTTGGTATCAGACCGTCTTTTATTAAATGAGGACTTGACTTTTATTAGCTTTGCAATCATAAACTATTTATGTTCCTTATGACTCAGTTTCCCCTAAATGAAAACTGGAAACAACAACAGCTGCTCCATGATAGGGTTTGGGAAGCATTACGTCTGTCATGAAGACAAAGGCGTTACATGTATCTGACCACAAAGCAAGTACTCACTAAATGTTTTTATAAGCAGAATAGAGTAGAAGGGGGTACTTAGATGAAAACAAATAAGCGTTCATTTTGCAAAGTTTTGGCCTATCCAGTTCCGGTCTTAGGCATGCCATACTTTCCTGGAGGCCAACAGCTAAATGGTATGCACAAATTCCCTGTGCAAAGCACATTGGGACGACTGCATTACTGACAATGTTTATCTGGAATGATGTCACTTACAACATTCCCCTCTATGGTGCCTTTTGGGGATTAACCCTCTCCCCTGGGAAAGCAGCAGAGGTAGAAAGGGATTATAAACAGTAGAGAGAATATATGTCGATGTGGAACTCTGTAAACTTCCATTACTGTGGTTCTGGGATGACAACATAAGTCACAGGAAGGGAAGCTTCAAATGAATTACACAGGCCTTCCCCAAGAAGTGGTAATAAAACCGTGGAGTACCATTTGCCATCCCATATTTCATGTGTGCCCGATAAATTCAACTCAAGAATTTTATCTTCATTTTTTTCCCCATTTTAAGTCTCTTTCTTATTGCCCCTGCCATGTGACTCTGGGATTTATTTTTTTCATTTAACATATAATTATTGAGTGACTTTGCTGTTCTGTAGAAAGGCATCATCGAGCTGTAAGTGCAAACTATGGTGATTATTTCCACGGATACCTCGCAAAACATTGTTTTCCTGTTATAAAGGATGGATAACAGAAAAACAGGAAAAAAATAATGTTTATTAAGCACCATATGCCATCTCTCTCTAGCTGACACCATTATTTGATGTAAATTAAGAGTAAATGTGAACTGATTTCATGGTTGCTTTTGTGAAATGTTAATACTATAACAAGGAAGGACAAGCAGAAGCTCAATAAAGGAGAGCATAATAATAATAATAATAATAATGTTATTATTACTATCGTTATTATTTCTGTGTACCTTAAGCCATTCTACCTCTACTACCCATTCCCCAACTCTTCTCCTGTCCCCCACGGTCTGTAATGAGGCACTATGGGTGGAAAGGTCATTAAGAATAGATGAAAATGGCAACTGAGGGTCCCTTAGAGCAATGGCAACGTGGAAATTAAGATCTCTTGGATCGATTTCCCGAAGTACTCTAACAAATGTGTGTGATTAATTCCTGATGACCCAAGATCTCTCATTTTCAAATTAGAAATGAATTAGCTCCTTTGCAGGCTTATTTTGAACGTTGCATATAATGTATGTAATTTATCTCGCATAACTCCTGGCACGCAGTAGACACCCAAAAATAGTGGCTGTAACTATAAGTATTATAATTAATAATGTGTGTTCACTGTTCTTAGGATGAAAACAATGATTAAAATCTATTTTTAATCCCCTAATTCCAGCGGATGGGATGTGATGGAGGTGTGATAGTTTCTTTCCCAACATCCTCACTTCCATTTGCACACTAGATGTTCTAGGACATCAAGGTCGGTCTGGGAAAGCTAACAACCTCAAGGAGAGCTTCCAGCAACTCTAAGTGGAGTATGCTATAAACTGTTGTAATACACAAGAATCCAGGCATAAAGTGGGCTGTTCAACTCACAGTCAATTAGAACTCTGATTCTTTATATTTCCCCCTTAATCCCCATGGCTTTAGTTTTAAGCAGAGCTGGGTCATGTGGAATATTAACAAAGGCTTCTCTGAAAATCCAAAAGAGCTATTCTCTCTGTGTTATTATGAAGCCTCTTTTATGACCTTATTATATAAGGGGTTTAGTTAAACAGGATTTTTTTCTCCAAATTAGCACAGAACATACTTTACTTTTTTTATGTCTCAGCAAGGTTTCAAAAATCCTTCCCACGTTGTGGTTCATTTAGCCCAATTAGAATTCCATGAACAAAAGATAAACTACAATTTAAAAGAGAGAGAGAGAGAGAGAGAGAGAGAGAGAGAGAGAGAAATACTAGGAATGTAAAACAGTGCAGCCACTCTGGAAAACAGCTCGGCAGTTTCTTTAAAAGACTCTACATGCATCTACCATGGACCCAGCAGTTGTACTCCTGTAGAAGTTTCCTAGGGAAATCAAAATTCATATTTACCCAAAAAGCCCTGTACATGAATATTGACAGCAGTTTTCTTTGTAATAGCTAAGAACTGAAATCAGCCCCCATACCCCTCAGCAGGGGGATGGTTAACCAAAATGGGGCACATCCGGGCCGTGGAATATGACCCAGCAATAAAAGAGCCAAACTCCTGAAACAAACAACAATCTAAATGATTCTCAGGAAATTAAATTGAGTAAAAGAAGCTAATCTCAAAAGGGTATATACTGGTGACCCCATTTTTATAACATTCTTGAAATGACAGAATTTTTAAATGGAGGAGAGATTCATGGTGTCCAGGGTCAGGAGCTGCAAGATAGCAAGAGTGAGCAGAGCAGGTGTGGTTAGAAAAGAGCAAAATAAGAGATCCTCGTGGTTTTGGAACCTTCAGGATGGTGACGGTGAGAGTGGACACAAGAACCTAAACCCATGACAAAACTGCATAGAACACAAAAATGAGCATAAATAAAACGGGGGAAATCCGAATAATGTTGCTCAATTGTATCAGTGCCAATATCCTAGTTATTATTATCATACTATGATGGTAAAATGTTAACCATTGGTGATAATGTGCATGTAATCTACTTCTTACAAATGCATCTTAGTCTGAAATATCACAAAATTTTTTCAGTTAGAAAATAAACTAAACGAAAAAAAGAAAATAAATTAAATGAAGCCACGAAGAAAAAGAAAAAGAAAATATTTTTTTCTCATATATCATGCTCCTGTGGTTCTTCCCATTCTAAACAGGTTTTCTCTAAGCACATTCCTGTATCATCGGGGTTTTCTTACAGTGATCGTAGTATTCTAAGTGTGATATAAACAGCACAGTAGAGAGGCTATGACAGCTAACGTTGAGAACAGGGAGAAGGGGAACAGAAGTTGGTGTAGTTTTATTTATTTATTTTTTTTTTTAATTTTTTTTTTCAACGTTTATTTATTTTTGGGACAGAGAGAGACAGAGCATGAACGGGCGAGGGTCAGAGAGAGAGGGGGACACAGAATCGGAAACAGGCTCCAGGCTCTGAGCCATCAGCCCAGAGCCCGACGCGGGGCTCGAACTCACGGACCGCGAGATCGTGACCTGGCTGAAGTCGGACGCTTAACCGACTGCGCCACCCAGGCGCCCCTTGTGTAGTTTTAAAAGGGCACCAAAACTAGGGATTGTCGTGGTGCTAGAACTGGCTTGTAGCTTGACTGCATCCAGGTTAATATCTTAGTGGCGATTCTGTATAGTTTTGCAAGACTTTATTTACTCGGAAAAACTAAGAAGTATAAAGGATCTCTCTGTATTGTCTCTTAAAACCATATGTAAATCTAAAGTTATCTAAAACCAAAAACTTTAGGGGCACCTGAGTGGCTCAGTCAGTCGGGTGTCTGAGTTCGCCTCAGGTCACGATCTCACGGTTCGTGGGTTTGAGCCCCGCGTTGGGCTCTGTGCTGACAGCTCAGAGACTGGAGCCCTCTTTGGATTCTGTGTCTCCCTCTTTCTCTGCCCATTCCCCACTCATGCTCTGTGTCTCTCTGTCTCTCAACAATGAATAAATGTTTAAAAAAAAGGTTTTAATTAAAAATTTTAAGTAAAACAAGACGCTGGGTGGGGAAGACCTGCCTCAACTTCTAAGCTGTTATAAAATGCTGAGTGCTCATAAAAATGAAATTTAGCAAACCAAAAATACCCAGATTCCAACCAATTCTGTGCGGGTCACAACAAGATGTTAATATCTGTGAGTAAATATGCTTGAAGTGGTTTATGTTTGGCTCCGAGCTGTGCATCAGCAAACAATTAGTATATGACCTCTGGCATCTGAATATTTGGAAAAGTACACATATTTATAGTATGCATTTAGATAAGCATTGCATAGTTTTCATACTTTGGCTTTTTAAAATTTATCCATATATGACAACAATCCTTGATTGTTCTCCTTGATTGTTCTCTTTCTGTCCCATCACATGCCCAATCTGTCAGTAAGTTCTCTTGTCTTTGCCTTCAAAAATATATCCACAACATGACCATTTTGTTCATCAATTCTACTGCTACTCCCATCTCTCACCTGGAATATATTAACAGCCTCATAAATGGCTTCTACAATCTCCCTGTTACTTTACAGTCTATTTTCTTTTCATTTTTTTATTAGAGAGAGAGAGAGTGGGGGGGAGACGTGAAGAGGGAGAGAAAGAGAGAGAATATTAAGCAGGCTCTACACTCAGCATGAAGCCTGATGCTGGGCTTGATCCTATAACCCTGGGATCATGACCTGAGTCGAAATCAAGACTCAGATGCTCAACCAACTGAGCTACCCAAGAGTCCATACAGTCTATCTCAAACACAGCAGATACAATGGTTCTTTAAGACATAAGTCAGATAGGGGCGCCTGGGTGGCGCAGTCGGTTAAGCGTCCGACTTCAGCCAGGTCACGATCTCGCGGTCCGTGAGTTCGAGCCCCGCGTCAGGCTCTGGGCTGATGGCTCGGAGCCTGGAGCCTGTTTCCGATTCTGTGTCTCCCTCTCTCTCTGCCCCTCCCCTGTTCATGCTCTGTCTCTCTCTGTCCCAAAAATAAATAAAAAAACATTGAAAAAAAAAAAAAAGACATAAGTCAGATAATGATATCCCTCTCTTCAAAACCTCTCGACAGCTTCTAAACACAAAGAAACAATCACGGAAGATGTCAAAATTCTTGCCAGTGCTTTGATGTCCGGCATGGTCTGACTCCCAGTGTCCTTGTCCTCTCTAACCTTGTGTCTTCTACTCCCCCCTCCCCCCATCCATCAGCTCCAGTCTTACAGGTCTCTTTGCTGATGATCGCAAATATGGCAGACAAACCCATATCTCAGGGCTTCTGCACTGGCTATGCACCCTATCATGGATGCTCTTCTCTAAAATATCCACATGGCTAACTCTCCCCCACCACGTAGAGGTTTGCTTAAATGTCATCTTACCACAAATTCCTTGTTCCTTTCTCTGCTTGTTTTTACTAGAACTTAAAGCTATCTGCAAATTATTTATTTTATTTATCAGCCTCCTCCATTAAGTGTGCATTTTTTGTTCACAGCACGACAGGGGTTGTTGCCTATGACATCGAAGGCAGTTTATTGAATAAACTCACTAAATACCTGAAATGAATGAGTGTAGCATTTCCATAACAGAAAAAAATGGTTAAAATTTTGAGAAAATCCTCTTCCTTCAGGCCTAAACCACAGCCCCCTCCATACTGCCTATTCCTTTCCACGCGGTACAACTCCTTCACCAAATTCAGAAACTCCTTCACAACACCCACTGCTTCGTTTTTGTTCTAATTGCTCCATATATGGTTTGTGTTCTCAAGTAAATTCAAGCTCAAGAGTAAGAGCCATGTTCTCATTTTTCCATCCTGCCCCATTACTGGCAGAGAACAAGGCACACTGCAGGTATTCTAGACATAAATACTTCTCCACTTGTTTCCATCCCTGGATTTCATGATCCCTCCTGTACTGTTCTCACTTTGATATCTATTTTATAATGTATTTTAATTTTAGGATGATTATGTCTTCCTTTTTTTTTTTTTTTCCAAACGTAACTGAGGCCCAATAGCCCTCTGGCTACTCAAGGGTTTCCACGGGTGTGACTGACCATATAAACTCGTAAACCCACCCCACTCACATTCCCCAACAGAAATCTCTGTCACCTCATTCTTGCCATTAGTTGACTTGGAAAGTAAAGGCTGTCGCCAAGAATATTTAAGTCACAGATGAAAGAGATTTCATGGGAAGTTCATCATCAGAGAAGGGGAAAACATTTTGTAGCTCACAAAAACAAGGAAAGGAT
This sequence comes from Herpailurus yagouaroundi, assembly GCF_014898765.1. NCBI lineage: Eukaryota > Metazoa > Chordata > Mammalia > Carnivora > Felidae > Herpailurus > Herpailurus yagouaroundi. Next base: position 1,522,277 of record NW_024412444.1, read on the forward strand.
TCTATGAAATCCTTCTGGCTGTGGGGATTTACCTCGCCATGCATAATGACTGAAGCAACCATTTCCACTAGACTTTAGAAATGCAGATTCAGAGACTTCATTTTAGAGCATATCAGAAACTTAGCTTTTCATCTGACTGTTTCTATCCTTAAATGTCACTCCGAGTTTAAAGCTCTTGAATATTGTTTTATGTAGAGTCCTTAGAGATAACTCTGTATATTGCAGATTGGGTTTGTATAGCATTGGGTTTGAAGAAAAAGACGAGGGCAGTAAGAAAAACTATAGGGAATGATAATTCTTTGAGGAGACTGTGCTGATGGAAAAAGGGGCCGGGAGAGGCATCACAAACCACCTTTTTGTAAAAGATAATAAAATGCAATGAATTTCAGGGGTGAGGGAGCCCTAACAATCATTTATTTCACCCTCTTTAAGTAATGCAAGCAAGTAGGTTGGCCTAAAATGGTGAAATAAGTTGCCCACGGTTGCACAGTGGTTAAAGACAGAAATGCGATTACAGCAGATTTCTCAAGCTTAGCACTAGTAATATTGGGACCAGATTATTCTTTGTCATATGCGGCTGCCATGTATATTGCAGGATATGTAGTAGCATCTGCTCAGTCTCATTCCATTCATGTTTCCCTCCCCAGATGTAACAACCAAAAATGCCCTCGGACTTGCCAGTGTTACATGTAGGCAAAATCCCCTCCCCTTTAACGAACAGTGGTGTCAAACCACTACTGGACATGATCAGTGAGTGAGAACCACTGAGAGGTTTCCACTTCCAGCGCAACGATCTAAGATTCTACAACCAGAAGTTGGGGAAGATGGCGGCGTAGGAGGACGCTGGGCTCACCGCGCGTCCTGCTGATCACTTAGATTCCACCTACACCTGCCTAAATAACCCAGAAAACCGCCAGAGGATTAGCAGAACGGAGTCTCCGGAGCCAAGCGCAGACGAGAGGCCCACAGAAGAGGGTAGGAAGGACGGCGAGGCGGTGCGCGCTCCACGGACTGGCGGGAGGGAGCCGGGGCGGAGGGGCGGCTCGCCGGCCAAGCAGAGGCCCCGAGTCTGGCTGGCAAAAGAGGAGGGACCTGACGGACCGTGTTCCGACAGCAAGCGCGACTTAGCGTCTGGGAGGTCATAAGTTAACAGCTCTGCTCAGAAAGCGGGAAGGCTGGAGGACAAAGGGAGGGAGAGCTGCTGAGCCCCCGGATGACAGAGCTCAGTTTGGTGGGGAACAAAGGCGCTCGCCAGCGCCATCTCCCCCGCCCATCCCCCAGCCAAAATCCCAAAGGGAACCAGTTCCTGCCAGGGAACTTGCTCGCTCCGCGCAACACCCAACTCTGTGCTTCTGCGGAGTCAAACCTCCGGCAGCGGATCTGACTCCCTCCTGCTGCCACAGGGCCCCTCCTGAAGTGGATCACCTAAGGAGAAGCAGGCTAAGCCTGCCCCTCCTGCCCCCGTGCACCTTGCCTACCCACCCCAGCTAATACGCCACATCCCCAGCATCACAAGCCTGGCAGTGTGCAAGTAGCCCAGACGGGCCACGCCACCCCACAGTGAATCCCGCCCCTGGGAGAGGGGAAGAGAAGGCACACACCAGTCTGACTGTGGACACAGTGGTGGGCTGGGGGCAGACATCAGGTCGGACTGCGGCCCCGCCCACCAACTCCAGTTATACACCACAGCACAGGGGAAGTGCCCTGCAGGTCCTCACCACGCCAGGGACTATCCAAAATGACCAAGCGGAAGAATTCCCCTCAGAAGAATCTCCAGGAAATAACAACAGCTAATGAGCTGATCAAAAAGGATTTAAATAATATAACAGAAAGTGAATTTAGAATAATAGTCATAAAATTAATCGCTGGGCTTGAAAACAGTATAGAGGACAGCAGAGAATCTCTTGCTACAGAGATCAAGGGACTAAGGAACAGACACGAGGAGCTGAAAAGCACTTTAAACGAAATGAAAAAGAAAATGGAAATGACGACGGCTCGGACTGAAGAGGCAGAGGAGAGAATAGGTGAACTAGAAGATAAACTTATGGAAAAAGAGGAAGCTGAGAAAAAGAGAGATAAAAAAATCCAGGAGTATGAGGGGAAAATTAGAGAACTAAGTGATACACTAAAAAGAAATAATATACGCATAATTGGCATCCCAGAGGAGGAAGAGAGAGGGAAAGGTGCTGAAGGGGTACTTGAAGAAATCATAGCTGAGAACTTCCCTGAACTGGGGAAGGAAAAAGGCATTGAAATCCAAGAGGCACAGAGAACTCCCTTCAGACGTAACTTGAATCGATCTTCTGCACGACATATCATAGTGAAACTGGCAAAATACAAGGATAAAGAGAAAATTCTGAAAGCAGCAAGGGGTAAACCTGCCCTCACATATAAAGGGAGACCTCTAAGACTCGTGACTGATCTCTCTTTTGAAACTTGGCAGGCCAGAAAGAATTGGCACGAGATTTCCAGTGTGCTAGACAGAAAAAATATGCAGCTGAGAATCCTTTATCCAGCAAGCCTGTCATTTAGAATAGAAGGAGAGATAAAGGTCTTCCCAAACAAACAAAAACTGAAGGAATTTGTCACCACTAAACCAGCCCTACAAGAGATCCTAAGGGGGACCCTGTGAGACAAAGTACCAGAGACATCACTACAAGCATAAAACATACAGACATCACAATGACTCTAAACCCATATCTTTCTATAATAACACTGAATGTAAATGGATTAAATGCGCCAACCAAAAGACATAGGGTATCAGAATGGATAAAAAAACAAGACCCATCTATTTGCTGTCTACAAGAGACTCATTTTAGACCTGAGGACACCTTTAGACTGAGAGTGAGGGGATGGAGAACTATTTATCATGCTACTGGAAGCCAAAAGAAAGCTGGAGTAGCCATACTTATATCAGACAAACTAGACTTTAAA